>NW_027506956.1:512500-514276 GCF_052324685.1 Brachyhypopomus gauderio
CTACAGCCTGATTGTGCTTTAATACTACAGCCTGACTGTTCAGCCTTTCTGTTGCCATGTACAATGTGCTAGCCTTTCTGTGGTCAACGACAACACCTGCTGTTGCCCGGATATTTTAGGATGGCAGATTTCTCTCAGTCCAGCTGTGACATTGACATGTATAAATATCCCACCAGCAGTGCAGGGATTGATTACATTCATGTATTTGGCAGTCACTCTTACCCAGAGCAACTCTCATATTTATCAGAATGACAGTGGATCAGTGCTTTCCAGGAACTGTGGTTATAATCTCAGTCTTACTAGCACCATGTACTACCTGTGTGTCCAGGTGAGCTGCAAACAGAACTACTGTGTTATGAGCATGTCAGGGTTATGGAGAACTGTCCCGCAGCATGATCATGTCCAGTCAGCAGGACTTCTGCCCTCCGACACCTGAGCACCGACGAACGGCTGCTTAGTTGACCTGATGTGTTGTCCTCAGACTCATAAAGAGCACAGCGTCTGAGTCTGTGTTTATGGGATGTTTGCCCGGGCTAAATTCCACAGAGGTGCGATAAAGATTAGATCTCCCATACACATGTCTGTGTTATTACTGGCCACGTGCTTCCATGTGTGTGTGAGATCTATAAAGTGGCTCAGGCTGGCGGTGGCAATGTGGCGTTGGCACGGTTACAGACATGCTGTGGAGGACGGGGGCGTGTGCTGTACTGCACAGGCATCACATTCTGCCAGGGTCACGCCCACCAGAGAGGTGACCCCTCCCACCCGACCCACAGGACCATTATAGATCCACAATCATGTGCCCTTTGTAGAAAGGGGTGCACTTGCATGCGTGTGTATATATAGACCTATATATGTGTGCGTGTGTGTGGGTGTATGTGTGTGTCTGTGATTGTGTGTATATATGTGCTTTAGCACGTGTCAGCACGTGTGTGTATGTTTGTGTCCATTTAGCAGTCACAGTGACCTTCACAAACCCTATTTGCAGACACCTGTGGTGTGTTGTGGTAGTCAACGCCATGGCGGATCTGTTGCATCACCGTGTGGTACAAGCTGTCCCAACATAGACAGTGAGCTCATCTGTGACTTCAGCCACAGCCCTGCCAGCCCTCCGATAAGCGCTTACTGCTAACAGTTATCACCTAATCGCCTATTACCATGTGTTCAGTTGAATAATGATAATAGCTATTATGAGTGTATTCTGCCTTCAGTGAAATCTTCCAGTGATGAGGTAGCTCTAGACCTGTACTCCAGAGACATGCAGACACACGTGTTTTACTGAGACATATATTCTAACGCTCCAAGGAAACAAATACCCTAGAGGGACAGAAGGACATGAGCTGTGTGTGTGTGTGTGTGTGTGTGTGTGTGTGTGTGTGTGTGTGTGTGTGTGTGTGTGTGTGTGTGTGTGTGTGTGTGTGTGTGTGTGTGTGACGTACACTATGATGCTTCAGTAGGGGTTTCTGAAGCTTTGCCTTCTGGGAATTTTGCACTTGCCAGCTCATTGTTGTGTTGACATGGGATACCTCAGCTCTGATTGCTGTTATTTTTAGACCAGTACCGTCCCCACTATAACCTGTAGCTTCAGCCACTCTTGTGCTAGAACAATTAGGTTACATGAAATCACTCCTGCCATTGGACACCACTGTCAATGATTTAATCAGTGTTTATTTTATTCAAAAATGACCGATCCTATTATTAACATTAGTCTAATCATCACTGTGTTAGCTGGTTATAGATTGTGGTTATATTGTATTCAAATGGACCTTTTTCTTA
>NW_027506957.1:0-25000 GCF_052324685.1 Brachyhypopomus gauderio
TCTCTGTGTATGTTCAAATTCCTTAAAAACCTCTAAAATGTCCTGTACTAAAATGTCCCAGAAAACTTCATAAAATTCCATTGGCAACCCATCCTCCCCTGGTGACTTCCCCCTTTTAAAATGTTTGAAACTGTGAGTCACCTCTTCCGCTGTAAAATCTTTTACTAAAACGTCTGGGTCTTTCACTTGCCTGTCTAAAAACCCCAGGACTTCCCCCATTGTTTGTTCATCTGTGTCCTTGCTCCCATACAACTCTTCATAAAAATCCCCTACCATATTTAAAATGCCCCTATCCGTTACCTCCTCTCTGTCTCCCTCTTTCAACATAGACATCCCTCCCCCTTTACACATTATTTTCTTAAAAAAATACCTCGTACATTTTTCCCCTTCCTCCATCTCTTGTTCCCGGCACCTGATCATTATCCCCCTGCTTATTGCGTTCGCCAGGGCCTCCATTTCATTTTTAACCTCTTTTATTTCTTCATTAAAGTCAAAACCCCGGTTGCGTAGCTCAAAATACCTCTGCAGCCTCTTTTGTAAACCCTTCATTTTCCTCCTCTGGCGTTTTTTCTTTAAAAACCCTTCCCTTTTAAAATATGTCTTGGTCCTACATTTCACTGATTCCCACCAAAGTGCCCGTGAGTCGTATGAGTCTTGGAGAGTCTGCCAAAGGCTGTACTGCTCCCTGTATCTTGCTACAATACTTTCATCCTCCAATAGGGAGCAGTTCAGCCTCCAGATCCCTCCCCCTGCCGTCACACCAGTGGGGAGAAACAGTGAGCAGGATAGCATGAGGTGATCTGAGAAAAACAAAGGAGTTAATGTAGCATCCTTGGGCGGGCATTCTCTAGTAAAAAGAAAATCAATACGGGAGGCTCGGGTGCCATCACCACTAAACCAGGTGAACCCCTCCTCCTTCGGATGCACTTTTCTAAAACAGTCTTCTAAATTAAAATCAGTCAGTAACCCATGTAAAACCTTAGAAGATTTATCAACTTTAAAATTTTCCCTTACATTCTTTCTATCCTTTTGAGATAAAACACAGTTAAAGTCCCCACCCACTATTACCGGGGTTTTTCCCAATAAGTGAGGCTGCAGGTCCTCCCATAGTTCACACCTCTCATTTTTATCGTTAAAACCATACACATTTAAGACCTTTAAGTCACGCCCTAAAACAGTCAAATGAGTCAGTAAGGCCCGCCCATCCCTCACCACGGTGCAGTCCTTCACCTGAATGTTAGGGCTTTTTATTAGAACCGCCACTCCATCCGATCTGTTGTAGTGTGATCCACTCCAGAGAGAGGGACCCGCAGTCCATTTCTGCTCCCACTCTCTGTATGAGTTCATGAAGGGGATTGCACACTCCTGTAATAAAAACACATCTGAAGATGTGTTTTCTAAAAAGGACAATATGTTCTGTGCTCTCACAGATGTCTTCACACTTCTCACATTTAGAGTAGAGATTGTGATAGACATGGAGCAGTAAAGGAGAAGTAAAACCACAAGGGGGGGTTTAAAACAGGGGGTCATTTTGTACACAGTTAAAACACATTGAAATTTGCATTATCTCTTGCAGGTCTTAACACAATAAAATCCATTAAAACTAGTCTACATCGATTCCTAAAACCACTTCCATTTTTCTCCTGCCAGGGTGAAAGAAGTCCAGGACTGGGATATTTTCTGTCTCTGATCGGTCAGGAGTCGACGCTCTCCCTCTTGGCGGTAAGTGTAAAAACGATACCTCGTTCGGTGAACCACCCGGCCAGCAGGGGTCAGACCTCTCTGAAGGAGGGGTATCCTCGTCTGCTGTGGCCCGCTGTTTCTTTTCCTCCATCATCAAAGGGGACTCCGCCGGTCTTTTCCCCACTTGTGCGCTTGGGAGTGAGGTATCTAGCTCACTCCCCAGCCCCGGCATACTTACCTCAAACCCAGATTGCCATGAAGGTGAACTGTCCTCCTCCTCAATTTCCACTTCTACTTCTCTATTTTGTTCCTCCACCCTTTCCTCTCCCTGACTCTTCTCTGGCTGCTTGGGGAGTGAGCTCCCCCTAGCTTCCAGAGTGGTCACTTCATGAGGTTGGGGAACGTTATTTCCCTCCAAAACCTCTAGCCCCGCCCCTTCTTCTCCTTCTCCTTCACTTCCCTCCGGACCATGCTGTATTTCGGCCATTTTGTTTTCGGCCATCTTGTCTTCAGTTTTATTTTCTCTCTCCGCCTTCTTTAATTTATTTGCAAAGGAAGAGGGACAATTTCTGAAGAGGTGGTCACTCTCCCCACAGAGGTTACATTTTCTGGTATTAGTACACTCAATATATTTGTGCCCTATCTCCCTACATTTCCCACATACTACCTGAGAGCAGGCTTCGGCCAGATGTCCCATATCCCCACACTTGCGGCACGTCTTGGGCATTCCCTGGTAGTGAATGTAGCCCCTATTTTCCCCCAACACTATCATTTGTGGTAAATGCTTCAGGCCCATATAGCCGTTAGCGTCCTCCCACTGCCTTATCGGGACTCTCCAGGTGCAGTTCCAAATACGATCCTCGTCCAAAACTTTCATAGGTGGCCCTGCTACATTGCAAAACCTTCTTAGCCATGCACAGATATCTTCCCCACATACAGTCTCATTAAACATTTTAACAATGACTACCTTTCTTGTGTAATCTGTCAACCTTTCCAACATAAACATCTCAAAGTGCTTTTCCATTTCCTCATACTTTGTCCAAAACCTGTTCAACAATGTCTGTGACCCAAAGCTTACATCGAAACCCTTATTCTGAGGCAGAGCTATAATGCAATTTAACATTTCTGGTCTGAAACCCAAAACCTTTTGTATCAATTTCCTAGAAAAGTCTAAACGCGACATGTACAACAGTTTCCCTTCATTATCTGACTTGAAATAAAAACGCACACTGTGGTGCCTCCTCATGCCTGGCCGAGCGGCCGACATGATGGAGGCACCTACAGATTACTTAACTCTCTAAAAAAGACCACTTGTAAAAACCTCTAAGATCCTAAAACTATAAAATCCTAAGATCCTAAAAGCTTTACAAGTACAAAAGACACAATAAATACAAAAAAACAAGACTTACCTTAATTCACCAATAATCCAAACCGCAACAACCTGCAAATTTAGAAAACTTTCCACAAATTAAATCACAATCATCAACTTTTACCATAGAAAAAATTTTTTAATGCCCTCTGGGTTCCTAGAGCAATCCGTAGGAAGGCTCTCAAACCCCAAAGGGTCGATCGCTGTCTCCGCCCCTTGATCTTAGCCAAAAGGCCGAGAAGCGATAACCTGAAATGGGCGCTGGCCTGGGCGCCGGCCTCGCCGGCACAGGCCTCCCCTCCGCGGAGACAGCGCCCTTCCTTCCTTCCTTCCTTCCAGCCGTACGTACGCTCACCCTTCCCTTCGTGCCACGCCCACCCCTACGTTTATACACATTCTCATTGTACAGATTGTTGCGGCCCTGCCCGGAGGCAGAGCGCTCCAAAAAATCAATTTGACTCTTTGACGTTCCCCTCCACGGAAATCTTTAGTAAAAGGCGAAAGATTTGTGCGTGAATGAAGAGAAACCCGAGCTATAGCCATGTAGGCTCAGGCGTCCCGCTACGCCAACCTAAAGCCTAGCTCGTTTGTTCGCGGTAACAAGGGAGGAGCCTGCGGGGCTGTGGCTTGTTGGCAACATCAGGCAGGCAGGCAGGCAGGCAGGCAGGCAGGCAGGGCTGGCAGGCTATAATGGAGAGAGAGAGAGAGAGAGAGAGAGAGAGAGAGAGAGAGAGAGAGAGAGAGAGAGAGAGGGGAGGGGAAAAAACAGTAACAATCTCAAAAAAAAAAAAAAAAAAAAAAAAAAAAAAAAAGAACAAAAACGGAGGGAAAACTGCAAACCGCCGAAAGGGGAGTGGCCTCCGCTCGCACTGCATTTGTGACCAGCTGACAAGGCAGTGAGAGAGACAGAGACCACTCACTCCCCTTCATTCTTACTTATTCTGGTTTTTTTTAAAGGAGTGAGCGCTTTTGGCTGCTTTGTTTTATTTATTCACACAGACAGACAGACAGAGACAGACAGACAAATCAACCAACAAATGTAAAAATAAAGTTTTATAATATAATATTATATATATATACACACACACACACACACACACACACACACACACACATATATTACAAATTCATTAAAATAAACAGGCTGATCATACCATACAACCAGCAACAAACTCTTTCTTTTCCACACGTTTAGGAAGGTGCACCGTTCCTGGAGGTACTGCAATACCAGGTCGATGCGTGGGGCGAACGGGGCAAGCCCCTGTTTCGCCTCCCTGTTCTAAAAATCCATTTAATATGAAGTCCTCATATAGAGGACGTATCAGATATTAAACTGATAAGAACAGATTTTTTTTTTCTTTTTTTTTTTTTTTTTTTATTCGAAGTACTCAGCATTTTAATACAATGAAACATCAGCAGGTCAGTTAAACATACACATAAAATCAAACATAAATACATTAATACAATAAAACACCAACCATTCCATAAAAAGTCAATGTTTCATTATCCACTTTCAAAACACATAAGAACACACATAAAAGTCTATCACTTCGGTTTTGGCATAAAGACCCATTTCCCTTTTACCTCCTTTACTGTATTCCTTTTTAATATGTTAGCTTTAGCTTCCGCGTAAATCTCGCGGTCAGAATACCCCTGTGCCTGTTTTCTCGCCAGTATCCCAGCATTTATCCCTTTCGGATGGAACAGAGACATCATTATGGGCGTATGGGGCTCCGGTGGCGGGAAGGGGGACAAGCTTTCCCCTTCTGCATCCTCAAAGCTGTCCTCTCTCGATGTTGAAACCCCTCCCTCCACTGGGCCTTCCTCCCCCTCTGTAGTCATCTCCGGTGGAAAGGGGTCCTCCTCCACCGTTCCCATGCAAACAAGGCTCTCCCAGACTGTCTTCTTCGGTGTCGAAGACTGTGACGGCCTGGGCACCGCCTCTTCGATCTGGGGGGTTGGGGGGGTGGACTTCCTCTCCTTGTTTCGTCGTCGTCCCCCCTCCTCCTTGGGAGGGGTCAGCCCTGTCCTGGATCTCTTCTTGGAGGTGCCGGGAGTGGCCTTCTTTGGCTGCCCGGCCGGTCTGGACCCGTCTCTCTGGGGAGGGGGAGCACACAACAGGTGAGTAGGCTTTTTCCTTACCTCCCCCTCCCCTGGATGCTCCTCTTCACCCGGGACTGCGTCTGCGTTGTCTTCCCGGCCGGTCTCTGCCGTCATCCCCTCATCTGCAGTTGCTGGTGTTGATGTTCCAGACCCGGCCGGGGGTCCCGTTGGGGCCTCCCCGGAGGGCGCCGCAGTGGTCTTCCTGCTCCTGCCCCCTGCCACCGCCGACGCATAGGAAAAGCCAGCGCTGGGGCAGGAGCGCTCCAGATGTCCCTCACCGCGGCATCTTCTGCACCTCCGGGGGCCCTTGCAGTCCCGGGCCAAATGTCCCGGGTCCAGACAGTTGTGACACTTCCGGCCCGGGCAGCTCTCCTCCTTGTGTCCATACTCCCGGCACACTCTGCAGTGATCGGGCTGACCCCTGTAAAACAAATATCCACGGTTAAAACCCAAGGAGAAGAGGGCTGGAGGATGTACCACACCCCCCTGGCCGTCTTCTTTAAAAGTCATAAAAAACTGGCGACGGCCATTCCAGACGCCCAGCTCGTCCCGCACAAACTTCTCCCCCGGGTGGACCTCCCCGTAATTCTGGAGGAACCTGCGGATGTGCTCCGTGGGAACATACGGGTTGAACACGTGGGTGGTGACTAGCCGTCGGCCCTCCACCCACAGGGGCTCAACCATGAAATGTTTACCCACGGGATGTTCCTTCAGCTCATCCCTCCGCCCCAGGGCACGTTGGTAAACCTCGGCAGAGTTGAAGGTGACCTCAAAATAGGCCTGGGGCCCATTGCGCTGAGCGCAGATCAAGTCCCAAACCGGGATCCCCAGAGCTTCTTGCAGCACCTCCCTTATGAAGGGGACCCTCTCAATGAAGGGGGGCCCCTCTCCACTGGGAGCCCAGCGGAACCTGGCCGTATTGAGCAGGCCTCCCCCTGCTCCCAAGCCAGGCCCCGCCGGGTAGGCTGCCGTCAGCCCCGAGGTCCCGGCTGGCTGGCCGCCACCCAGCGCCGGTGCCTCAGGCCCACCATCGGCCATCCTCTCCACCCCTGCCGGGAGGCCCGGAGCAGAGAGAAGCCGCAGTTCCTCCACTGGTCACCGGGGGAATGTTCAGAAGTCCACCCGGGATCCTCCAAGCCGGCGAGACGAGCCTAAAAACAGGAGGAGGAGCTGGGCGGTTCCCAAGCGGTGGTCGGTGGGCAGTGCCACCAGACCGATTGCTCATTAGGTTCCGCCCAGACTCCTCCTGTTAAAAAACACAGAAAAAACAGAGAAGGTTAAAATGCAGGCATAAAAAACGGCAGGTAAAAGCTGTAGTAAAATGTTAAGATTAGAATAAAATCTAAAATCAACGATACTACACTTGATCTTAGCCAAAAGGCCGAGAAGCGATAACCTGAAATGGGCGCTGGCCTGGGCGCCGGCCTCGCCGGCACAGGCCTCCCCTCCGCGGAGACAGCGCCCTTCCTTCCTTCCAGCCGTACGTACGCTCACCCTTCCCTTCGTGCCACGCCCACCCCTACGTTTATACACATTCTCATTGTACAGATTGTTGCGGCCCTGCCCGGAGGCAGAGCGCTCCAAAAAATCAATTTGACTCTTTGACGTTCCCCTCCACGGAAATCTTTAGTAAAAGGCGAAAGATTTGTGCGTGAATGAAGAGAAACCCGAGCTATAGCCATGTAGGCTCAGGCGTCCCGCTACGCCAACCTAAAGCCTAGCTCGTTTGTTCGCGGTAACAAGGGAGGAGCCTGCGGGGCTGTGGCTTGTTGGCAACATCAGGCAGGCAGGCAGGCAGGCAGGCAGGCAGGCAGGGCTGGCAGGCTATAATGGAGAGAGAGAGAGAGAGAGAGAGAGAGAGAGAGAGAGAGAGAGAGAGAGAGAGAGGGGAGGGGAAAAAACAGTAACAATCTCAAAAAAAAAAAAAAAAAAAAAAAAAAAAAAAAAGAACAAAAACGGAGGGAAAACTGCAAACCGCCGAAAGGGGAGTGGCCTCCGCTCGCACTGCATTTGTGACCAGCTGACAAGGCAGTGAGAGAGACAGAGACCACTCACTCCCCTTCATTCTTACTTATTCTGGTTTTTTTTAAAGGAGTGAGCGCTTTTGGCTGCTTTGTTTTATTTATTCACACAGACAGACAGACAGAGACAGACAGACAAATCAACCAACAAATGTAAAAATAAAGTTTTATAATATAATATTATATATATATACACACACACACACACACACACACACACACACACACATATATTACAAATTCATTAAAATAAACAGGCTGATCATACCATACAACCAGCAACAAACTCTTTCTTTTCCACACGTTTAGGAAGGTGCACCGTTCCTGGAGGTACTGCAATACCAGGTCGATGCGTGGGGCGAACGGGGCAAGCCCCTGTTTCGCCTCCCTGTTCTAAAAATCCATTTAATATGAAGTCCTCATATAGAGGACGTATCAGATATTAAACTGATAAGAACAGATTTTTTTTTTCTTTTTTTTTTTTTTTTTTTATTCGAAGTACTCAGCATTTTAATACAATGAAACATCAGCAGGTCAGTTAAACATACACATAAAATCAAACATAAATACATTAATACAATAAAACACCAACCATTCCATAAAAAGTCAATGTTTCATTATCCACTTTCAAAACACATAAGAACACACATAAAAGTCTATCACTTCGGTTTTGGCATAAAGACCCATTTCCCTTTTACCTCCTTTACTGTATTCCTTTTTAATATGTTAGCTTTAGCTTCCGCGTAAATCTCGCGGTCAGAATACCCCTGTGCCTGTTTTCTCGCCAGTATCCCAGCATTTATCCCTTTCGGATGGAACAGAGACATCATTATGGGCGTATGGGGCTCCGGTGGCGGGAAGGGGGACAAGCTTTCCCCTTCTGCATCCTCAAAGCTGTCCTCTCTCGATGTTGAAACCCCTCCCTCCACTGGGCCTTCCTCCCCCTCTGTAGTCATCTCCGGTGGAAAGGGGTCCTCCTCCACCGTTCCCATGCAAACAAGGCTCTCCCAGACTGTCTTCTTCGGTGTCGAAGACTGTGACGGCCTGGGCACCGCCTCTTCGATCTGGGGGGTTGGGGGGGTGGACTTCCTCTCCTTGTTTCGTCGTCGTCCCCCCTCCTCCTTGGGAGGGGTCAGCCCTGTCCTGGATCTCTTCTTGGAGGTGCCGGGAGTGGCCTTCTTTGGCTGCCCGGCCGGTCTGGACCCGTCTCTCTGGGGAGGGGGAGCACACAACAGGTGAGTAGGCTTTTTCCTTACCTCCCCCTCCCCTGGATGCTCCTCTTCACCCGGGACTGCGTCTGCGTTGTCTTCCCGGCCGGTCTCTGCCGTCATCCCCTCATCTGCAGTTGCTGGTGTTGATGTTCCAGACCCGGCCGGGGGTCCCGTTGGGGCCTCCCCGGAGGGCGCCGCAGTGGTCTTCCTGCTCCTGCCCCCTGCCACCGCCGACGCATAGGAAAAGCCAGCGCTGGGGCAGGAGCGCTCCAGATGTCCCTCACCGCGGCATCTTCTGCACCTCCGGGGGCCCTTGCAGTCCCGGGCCAAATGTCCCGGGTCCAGACAGTTGTGACACTTCCGGCCCGGGCAGCTCTCCTCCTTGTGTCCATACTCCCGGCACACTCTGCAGTGATCGGGCTGACCCCTGTAAAACAAATATCCACGGTTAAAACCCAAGGAGAAGAGGGCTGGAGGATGTACCACACCCCCCTGGCCGTCTTCTTTAAAAGTCATAAAAAACTGGCGACGGCCATTCCAGACGCCCAGCTCGTCCCGCACAAACTTCTCCCCCGGGTGGACCTCCCCGTAATTCTGGAGGAACCTGCGGATGTGCTCCGTGGGAACATACGGGTTGAACACGTGGGTGGTGACTAGCCGTCGGCCCTCCACCCACAGGGGCTCAACCACGAAATGTTTACCCACGGGATGTTCCTTCAGCTCATCCCTCCGCCCCAGGGCACGTTGGTAAACCTCGGCAGAGTTGAAGGTGACCTCAAAATAGGCCTGGGGCCCATTGCGCTGAGCGCAGATCAAGTCCCAAACCGGGATCCCCAGAGCTTCTTGCAGCACCTCCCTTATGAAGGGGACCCTCTCAATGAAGGGGGGCCCCTCTCCACTGGGAGCCCAGCGGAACCTGGCCGTATTGAGCAGGCCTCCCCCTGCTCCCAAGCCAGGCCCCGCCGGGTAGGCTGCCGTCAGCCCCGAGGTCCCGGCTGGCTGGCCGCCACCCAGCGCCGGTGCCTCAGGCCCACCATCGGCCATCCTCTCCACCCCTGCCGGGAGGCCCGGAGCAGAGAGAAGCCGCAGTTCCTCCACTGGTCACCGGGGGAATGTTCAGAAGTCCACCCGGGATCCTCCAAGCCGGCGAGACGAGCCTAAAAACAGGAGGAGGAGCTGGGCGGTTCCCAAGCGGTGGTCGGTGGGCAGTGCCACCAGACCGATTGCTCATTAGGTTCCGCCCAGACTCCTCCTGTTAAAAAACACAGAAAAAACAGAGAAGGTTAAAATGCAGGCATAAAAAACGGCAGGTAAAAGCTGTAGTAAAATGTTAAGATTAGAATAAAATCTAAAATCAACGATACTACACTTGATCTTAGCCAAAAGGCCGAGAAGCGATAACCTGAAATGGGCGCTGGCCTGGGCGCCGGCCTCGCCGGCACAGGCCTCCCCTCCGCGGAGACAGCGCCCTTCCTTCCTTCCAGCCGTACGTACGCTCACCCTTCCCTTCGTGCCACGCCCACCCCTACGTTTATACACATTCTCATTGTACAGATTGTTGCGGCCCTGCCCGGAGGCAGAGCGCTCCAAAAAATCAATTTGACTCTTTGACGTTCCCCTCCACGGAAATCTTTAGTAAAAGGCGAAAGATTTGTGCGTGAATGAAGAGAAACCCGAGCTATAGCCATGTAGGCTCAGGCGTCCCGCTACGCCAACCTAAAGCCTAGCTCGTTTGTTCGCGGTAACAAGGGAGGAGCCTGCGGGGCTGTGGCTTGTTGGCAACATCAGGCAGGCAGGCAGGCAGGCAGGCAGGCAGGCAGGGCTGGCAGGCTATAATGGAGAGAGAGAGAGAGAGAGAGAGAGAGAGAGAGAGAGAGAGAGAGAGAGAGAGAGGGGAGGGGAAAAAACAGTAACAATCTCAAAAAAAAAAAAAAAAAAAAAAAAAAAAAAAAAGAACAAAAACGGAGGGAAAACTGCAAACCGCCGAAAGGGGAGTGGCCTCCGCTCGCACTGCATTTGTGACCAGCTGACAAGGCAGTGAGAGAGACAGAGACCACTCACTCCCCTTCATTCTTACTTATTCTGGTTTTTTTTAAAGGAGTGAGCGCTTTTGGCTGCTTTGTTTTATTTATTCACACAGACAGACAGACAGAGACAGACAGACAAATCAACCAACAAATGTAAAAATAAAGTTTTATAATATAATATTATATATATATACACACACACACACACACACACACACACACACACACATATATTACAAATTCATTAAAATAAACAGGCTGATCATACCATACAACCAGCAACAAACTCTTTCTTTTCCACACGTTTAGGAAGGTGCACCGTTCCTGGAGGTACTGCAATACCAGGTCGATGCGTGGGGCGAACGGGGCAAGCCCCTGTTTCGCCTCCCTGTTCTAAAAATCCATTTAATATGAAGTCCTCATATAGAGGACGTATCAGATATTAAACTGATAAGAACAGATTTTTTTGACAATGTTTATTGATACTTTACACCAATAAATACAACGTCACTTATATGTTAAAAGACAGCATACACATTAGATAAAAAAGATGGTTAAAAGACATAATAGTCATGCATTTTAAAACCATTCTTACAATCTTTTCACTTTTAAAAGCCACATCCTTGCATCTGTTAAAACAGTACATAAAAAGGTTTTTATTATAGAAGCATTTTAAAATGCCTTTAAAAGTCCAAAACAGTTTAATATCATAAAACCTTTTCAATGTCAGATTCACTACTTTGTACATTGTCTTTTTCAGATATATTGCAACCCCTGCCCAGAACCACGAAGAGAGAGGAAGGCAGAGATGACGCCAGCCGGGAGGTGAGGTGCGTACGTCCGCAGCTCCTCCCGCCCTCCGTCGAGGCCCCTTCCTGTGCGTCTCCAGAGGAAGTCCTCCCCTGTGCCCGCTGTCTCCTTTCAGGCATCCATGTCCCCTCAGGAAACGTCGGCGGGAGCCCCGGTCGGTGGTGGCAGGGACCTCCCTGCGTGTGACCTCGGCCCCCTCCTCCAAATGGCGACGTCCGGCGCCACCTGCAGCGTTGTAGTTGCCATCTTTTTCATAGCGTGGAGGGGCACCGTGACGCGCTTCCCCACCAGCAGGTTGCGGGAGGTCCACAGTGCGGCCGTCACGCTTGTGAGGGCGAGCCAGAGTGTCTTGAATTCATCTGATGGCAACTTTTCTACACCCTGGCCCACCCCGTTCACCGCTACCCGGTAAACTTGCGGGAGGACCTCCCCTGCTGGCAGGCTTGGGCATTTCAGGGGGCCGATCGCGGCCCACAGGTCCCTGGCCACGCTGCACTCCCAAAGGACGTGCCGCACGGTCTCAGGCTGGCCGCAGCCTGGCCGTGGGCACACTGCCGTTGCCCCCATGCCCCGGGAGTGCATCACCGCCCGGACCGGGAGGACTTCATGGGCCACCATCCAGGTAAGGTCCTTCTGTTTGTTCCGGAGGGCCGGGTGGGCTGCGTTTGCCCACACTCTTCGAGCCTCCGCCGTTGTCATCCCCACCACTCTGCTCACCTCCTCGCGGTCCTGAACAAGGGAGACCAGAGTTTTTGCGTTCGTTAGTTCCTGAATCGTGCACTTTTCTAAATTGTATTTTGTTAAAAACTTTTTAATAAAAAGGTAATCATGCGGCAATTTAAAAGACACTGGTGTTCTAAGATCTGGTTTTAAAATGCCTAATTTGTACAGATAAGACCCCATCCAGAACCGAGCCATAATGGCTGTCTTGGTCCTGGATGGGGATGTTGCGTATGCTATATGTGCTGCAACAAATTTGCTGCCTAAAAACAGGTGGGGGTCTGGGAGCCCTTTCCCTCCGTTTTCAGGCCTCTTCTTTACTGTTTCTCTCCTCAGGCGCTCCTACTTGGACCCCCACAGGAAATAGAAAATTGCCCGGTCCAATCCTAAAAGAAAGCTCCTTGGAGGACTAAAAACAGAGCACAGTAATAAAAGCAAAGGTAAAATCACTGCTTTTATTACTAAAATTTTCCCTTCCAGAGTCAATTGTCGTAATCCCCACAGTCCAAGTCTCTGTCTCACTTTCCCTAAAGTTGTTGTCCAATTTCCACTCCCTCCTCCTGCCCGGTCAAATTTCACCCCTAAAATCCTGATATTTGTTTCTTTAAAATTTACCCCTAAAACAGTTGGTATGTTCGTCCATGGTCCGAAGAGCTGTGCCTCAGTCTTGTCTCGGTTCAGTTTGGCTCCAGAGGCCCTCCCAAACCATTCTGTTACCTCTAGGGTCCTCTGGGCCGACACCATGTCTGTGCATAAAACTGTCACGTCGTCCATATATAATGAACATGTCACCGTCAGTCCCCCTGGCAGAGTCAGTCCATTGATCCATTGGTCCCTTCTCAAGATTTGCGCCAGTGGTTCCATGCATGTGACAAACAGGAGCGGGGATAAGGGACAACCCTGCCGTACTCCTGAGCGAATAGTAATCGCCTTGGAGAGGTGCCCATTTACCAGAATTCTGCTATTGATGTCTTTATACAACAGGCCCACCCATGCTATAAACCTCCCCGGGAACCCCATCTTTTGCAGTACCTGAAACAGGTACTGGTGTGAGACCCGATCGAAAGCTTTTTCGAAATCTAAATTTAATGCTAATAACCGAATGTTTCTGTCTCTCACATAACAGATGGAGTCACGGATCAGGATCAAGTTGTCCGTGATCCTCCGCCCCGGCACTGCGCAAACTTGATCTGGGTGGATCACGTCTTCTAAAACCAATGACATCCGTCTTGCTAAAATTCTACTAAAAAGCTTACAATCAACATTTAAAAGTGTGATGGGTCTCCAATTTCGGATCTCTGATTTTTCCCCTTTTTTGTGTAATAGAGTCACTATCCCTGACCTAAAACTGTCAGGTAAAACGTCAGAAGTCTGGAAGTCTGTGAAAATACATAAAAGGTCCCCTACTAAAATGTCCCAAAAGGTTTTGTAAAACTCCACGGGGAGCCCATCCTCTCCCGGGGACTTCCCTGTTTTAAAACCTTTTAAAACATTTTGTAGTTCTTCAGTCGTAAAATCTGTAGTTAAAAGTTCCTTGTCTTTAATTGTATTTTCCAATAAATTTGTCACTTCTTCCATTGTTGTTTTGTGTGTTTGTTTTTCACCATATAAATCTTCATAAAACCTTTCTACCACCCCCATAATCCCATGGTTTGTATCCTGTTTTTTATTCCCATCTTTTACTTCAGTCATCCCCCGGCCCCGGGCCATAGTTTTCTTAAAAAAGTACCGTGTACACTTTTCCCCTTCTTCCAATTCCTGTTCTTTACAAGTCATTATATACTTTTTACTCATCTCCTCTGTTAAAAGCATCATCTCTTCCTTTACTTTCTTTATTTCCTCTTTAAAATCATACCCATGATTTACCAAATTAAAATACCTCTGCAGCCGTTTTTGCAGCCCCAACATGCGTCTTCCCTGTTTCTTCTTTTTAAAACTTCCCACCCTTCTAAAAAAAGTCTTGGTCCTCCCCTTCACCATCTCCCACCATTGTGCTCGTGTACTGTACAAGTCTTGGAGGGACTGCCAAAGCTTGTACTGCTCCCTGTATTCTTCTCTTACTTCCTCTTCCAGCAACAGGGAGCAGTTTAGCTTCCACAGCCCTCCCCCTATCGTCACATCTGTGGGGAAAGAAAGGGTGCAAGACAGTAAGGCGTGGTCTGAGAAAAACATGGGGATCAATCTAGCATCTGATGGCGGGCAGTCACGTGTAAAAATGTAGTCAATTCTGGAGGCCCGGGAACCATCACCACTCGACCAGGTGAAGCCCTCCTCCTGTGGATGCATGGTCCGGTAACAGTCGACTAATTTAAAATCCACTTTCAGGTTGGTCAACCTCCCAGACGTTTTATCTAGTTTAAAACCATCTCCAACGTTTTTCCTGTCTTTGCCAGTTAAAACACAGTTAAAATCCCCACCCACTATCAAAGGGACCCTCCCCAGCATGTGGGGCTGCAAATCCCCAAACAATTCGTACCTCTCTTCTTTTTCATTAAAACCATACACATTTAAAACCTTAAAATCCCTCCCTAAAAAATGCAAATTTGCTAAAAGGGCCCGCCCATCCCTCACCACGGTGCAGTCCTTCACCATAATCCTAGAGTTCCTAATTAAAATTGCCACACCATCAGCCTTGTTGTAGTGCGATCCGCTCCAGAGGGAGGGACCTGCAGCCCAGCGCTGCTCCCACTCTCTGTAGGATTTCAGAAATGGGATCGCACACTCTTGTAATAAAAATACATCTGCATTAACTGTTTCTAAAAAAGATAGAATACTCTGTGCTCTTAGAGGTGCCTTCACACTTCTCACATTTATAGTGGCGATTGTGAGAGACATGAGCACGTTTAAAAGAAGGAAAAAACCCAACATCCTGAACATAACAAAGGTACTATATTTTGATCCAATAAAACCCATTAAAACTCATTAAAACTAGTCATCTTCTTCAATTCCTAAAACCACCTCCATTGTTTTTCTGCTGGGGTGGAAGAAGTCCAGGACCGGGGGGTACTCTACCTCAGTTCTGTCAGGGGTTGAGGTTCTCTCCCTCCCTGGTAGGTGTAAGAAGGACACCTCGTTGGGGGAGCCCCCCGGCCAGCAAGGGTCTGACCTTTCTGATGGAGGAGTTTCCTCTTCCGCCGCGGCTCGTTGTTTTTTCTCTGTCTCCTCTGCTAAAGGTGATTCCGCCGGTCTTTTCCCCACCTGTACACTTGGGATCCAAGTGTCCAGTTCGCTTTCTGATACTTGCATGCTTGTTTCTCCTACTATTTGGGGTGAGAGAGAAAGAGAAAAAGAAACATTTTCCCCCACCCACCCTTCTTCCCTGCTTTTTTCACCCTGTTCGGAGTGTGGTTTTACCTCTGGGTCTTTTTGTTTGTCAGCCATTTTATTTGTGACCACACTGTCCTCCGCCATTTTGTCTCCTTTTGCCTCTTTACTTTGCCCCACCCCTTTGTCCTGTTCCCCTCCCCCTCCCTCCTGTCTATGAAAGGCCGGCCCCTTTCTTACCTGTTCGGTTTTTTCCTGGGCTTGGGGAGGGGGTGGAGTTTTTCCTGCCGGTTCCGCCCTTGGCTCCTCCCCTTCCTGCTTCTTCTCCCCAGCCATCTTGTCCCCTTGTTCGCCATGCTGGGCGGCCATCTTGGTCTTCCTAAGTTTGTTGGCAAATGATTGCGGGCAGTCTCTGAAGAGGTGGTTTTCTGCTCCACAGAGATTGCACCTTCTGCCATTTGGGCACTTCTCAAAGGTGTGCCCAGTTTCTCTACACTTGCCACAGAAAACCTTTGTGCATACCTCTGCTAGGTGCCCCATCTCCCCACACCTTCTACAAACTTTGGGCATCCCCGGGTAAAAAATATATCCTCTGTTTTCCCCCAACACCATTGTCTGCGGCAAGTGCTTCATCCCCATATACCCACTTACGTCTTCCCAAAGTTTTATTGGTACTCGCCAAGAACATGTCCAAATTCCATCTTCATCCAGTTCCTTTGTTGCATTCCCTGTTACTGTACAAAATCTTCCAAGCCATGCACAAATATCTTCCGAACTCACTGTCTCATTAAACATTTTAACCATTACTACTTTCTTTGTATAGTCCGTTAATTTTTCTATTTTAAACAGTTCAAAGTGTACTTTCATTTCTTGTATTCTTGTCCAATATGTGTTCATCAAGGCAGCAGTGCAAAAACTAATGTCAAAACCCTTGTTCTGTGGTAGTGCTATGATACAGTTTAGTTCTATGGGGCTAACCCCAAGAATCCCCTGTACATATTTTCTGGAGAAATCTAGCCTGGATGGTGCTGTTATCCCATCTTGCCGAGGAATAAAGGCGAAGCGCACACTGTGGTGCCTCCTAATGCCGGCACGGGCAGCCGACATGGTGGAGGCTCCACCACTTTAAATTTTACACTAAAAATTCAATAAATAGTTCAATAAATAGCTAAAATCAGTATAAAAAGTTGTAAAAAGGTTCAAAACAAGTCTAAAAGCGGATTTAAGAACAAATTTTAGTTTAAACCTTAAAATAAAGGGTTTCCTAAAACAGTTCTAAAATCCACTTACCTTGCTTTTTGAACCGTAAAGATAGCCACACTAACCGTGTAGAAGAAAAGTTGTCCTTTGTAGCTTTCGGCAAACCGCCTTCCGCTCCAAAGGTCGATCCCAGTCTCGTCCTCTTGATCTTAGCCAAAAGGCCGAGAAGCGATAACCTGAAATGGGCGCTGGCCTGGGCGCCGGCCTCGCCGGCACAGGCCTCCCCTCCGCGGAGACAGCGCCCTTCCTTCCTTCCAGCCGTACGTACGCTCACCCTTCCCTTCGTGCCACGCCCACCCCTACGTTTATACACATTCTCATTGTACAGATTGTTGCGGCCCTGCCCGGAGGCAGAGCGCTCCAAAAAATCAATTTGACTCTTTGACGTTCCCCTCCACGGAAATCTTTAGTAAAAGGCGAAAGATTTGTGCGTGAATGAAGAGAAACCCGAGCTATAGCCATGTAGGCTCAGGCGTCCCGCTACGCCAACCTAAAGCCTAGCTCGTTTGTTCGCGGTAACAAGGGAGGAGCCTGCGGGGCTGTGGCTTGTTGGCAACATCAGGCAGGCAGGCAGGCAGGCAGGCAGGCAGGCAGGGCTGGCAGGCTATAATGGAGAGAGAGAGAGAGAGAGAGAGAGAGAGAGAGAGAGAGAGAGAGAGAGAGAGAGAGAGAGAGAGAGGGAGGGGAAAAAACAGTAACAATCTCAAAAAAAAAAAAAAAAAAAAAAAAAAAAGAACAAAAACGGAGGGAAAACTGCAAACCGCCGAAAGGGGAGTGGCCTCCGCTCGCACTGCATTTGTGACCAGCTGACAAGGCAGTGAGAGAGACAGAGACCACTCACTCCCCTTCATTCTTACTTATTCTGGTTTTTTTTAAAGGAGTGAGCGCTTTTGGCTGCTTTGTTTTATTTATTCACACAGACAGACAGACAGAGACAGACAGACAAATCAACCAACAAATGTAAAAATAAAGTTTTATAATATAATATTATATATATATACACACACACACACACACACACACATATATTACAAATTCATTAAAATAAACAGGCTGATCATACCATACAACCAGCAACAAACTCTTTCTTTTCCACACGTTTAGGAAGGTGCACCGTTCCTGGAGGTACTGCAATACCAGGTCGATGCGTGGGGCGAACGGGGCAAGCCCCTGTTTCGCCTCCCTGTTCTAAAAATCCATTTAATATGAAGTCCTCATATAGAGGACGTATCAGATATTAAACTGATAAGAACAGATTTTTTTTTTTTTTTTTTATTCGAAAAGCAAGCTTTATATCAATTTTACATCGAAAATGCAATAAAAACAACAATTATTCATAAAAAACACACATAAAATTCATACACACATACAATAAATGTAAAAAACGCTTCAGGGGTTGGCTAAAAAACACACATCACACATGCAGATTTAAAACATTTGTTGTTCTGATAAAAGTCTATAAAAGTCCCTTCCTCGCCAGCAACTTCTGTAGCAGTGCTGGCGGGAGCTTGCTAGGGTCTTTTAAAAGGAATGAGGTGGGGGAAGGAAAAGAGCCCGACGCCGGGGAGAGGTCATCTTCGTCTGAGCCCGGTCCGTAGTAGTAGGCTGGCAGGGGCGGGACCTCTCCCAAGTCCTCTGTGTCCATCTCAGGGAAAGCTGGTGCGGAGAGGTCCGCCACCATGGAGCCCAGACAGATGACACTCTCCCACACAGATTCCTTGGGCGTTGAAGCCTGTGAAGGCCCCCTGGACGCCGTCTCTTCTGCCTGGGGGGGTGGGGGGGTGGTTGTCCTTTTCTTGTTCCTCCGTCTCCCCTCCTCCTTGGGAGGGGTCAGCCCAGTCCTAGTTCTCTTCTTGGAGGTGCCGGGAGTAGCCTTCTTGGGCTGCCCGGCCGGCCTGGACCCGTCTCTCTGGGGAGGGGGGGCACACAACAGGTGAGTAGATGGTTTTTCTCTTACCTCCCCCTCCCTAGGCTGCTCCTCTTCGCCCAGGACTGCGGCCGCGTCGTCTCTCCGGCCAGCCTCTGCTGTCGTCTCCTCTCCTGCAGCTACCGATGTCCTGGGGCCAGCCGGGGGTCCCGTCGAAGGCACCCCGGAGGGTGCCGCGGCGGTCTCCCCGCCCCTGCCCACGGCCACCGCCGACGCATAAGTAGGAACAGCGTTGGGGCAGGAGCGCTCCAAATGTCCCTCGCCGCGGCATCGTCTGCACCTCCGGGGGCCCTTGCAGTCCCGGGCCACATGTCCAGGGTCCAGGCAGGTGAAGCACTTACGGCCGGGACAGCTCTCCTGCTTATGCCCATACTCCCGGCACACTCTGCAGTGATCAGGCTGACCCCTGTAAAACAAATATCCTCTGTTAGCACCCAAGGAGAAGAGGGCGGGAGGATGCACCACACCCCCCTGGCCATCTTTCTTAAAAGTCATAAAAAATTGACGGCGCCCATTCCACACTCCGAGCTCGTCCCTAACCATCTTATCCCCCGGGTGGACCTCCCCATAGGTCTGGAGGAACCTACGGATATGCTCCGCGGGGACATACGGGTTGAACACGTGGGTGGTGACCAGACGACGGCCCTCCACCCACAGGGGCTCAACCACGAAATGTCTACCCACGGGATGTTGCTTCAGCTCATCCCTCCGCTCCAGGGCACGCTGGTAAACCTCAGCAGAGTCGAAGGTGACCTCAAAGTAGGCCAGGGGCCCATTGCGCTGAGCGCAGATCAGGTCCCAGACCGAGATCCCCAGAGCTTCTTGCAGCACCTCCCGTATGAAGGGGACCCTCTCCATGAAAGGGATCCCCTCCTCACCGGGAGCCCAGCGGAACCTGGCCGTATTGAGCAGGCCTCCACCTGCTCCCCAGCCAGGCCCCGCCGAGGAGGCTGCCGTCGGCCCCAGGGACCCGACCGGCTGACCGCCACCCAGCGCCGGTCCCCCGGTCCCACCATCGGCCATCCTGCTCTCCCCTGCCGAGGGACCCAGAGCAGAGGGAGCCCGCAGTTACTCCAACCGACCACCGGGGAGAGAGATCTTCCTGGTCCACCCGGGATCCTCCAAGACGGCGGGACGAGCCTAAAAACAGGAGGAGGAGCTGGGCGGTTCCCAAGCGGTGGTCGGTGGACAATGCCACCAGACCGATTGCTCATTAGGTTCCGCCCAGACTCCTCCTGTTAAAAAGACAAAGAGAACAACAAATTAGTAAAATCACAATAAAATCTGCATGTAAAAGCTGTAGTAAAAATGTTAAAATTAGATAAAGAATCCAAAATCAACGATACTACACTTGATCTTAGCCAAAAGGCCGAGAAGCGATAACCTGAAATGGGCGCTGGCCTGGGCGCCGGCCTCGCCGGCACAGGCCTCCCCTCCGCGGAGACAGCGCCCTTCCTTCCTTCCAGCCGTACGTACGCTCACCCTTCCCTTCGTGCCACGCCCACCCCTACGTTTATACACATTCTCATTGTACAGATTGTTGCGGCCCTGCCCGGAGGCAGAGCGCTCCAAAAAATCAATTTGACTCTTTGACGTTCCCCTCCACGGAAATCTTTAGTAAAAGGCGAAAGATTTGTGCGTGAATGAAGAGAAACCCGAGCTATAGCCATGTAGGCTCAGGCGTCCCGCTACGCCAACCTAAAGCCTAGCTCGTTTGTTCGCGGTAACAAGGGAGGAGCCTGCGGGGCTGTGGCTTGTTGGCAACATCAGGCAGGCAGGCAGGCAGGCAGGCAGGCAGGCAGGGCTGGCAGGCTATAATGGAGAGAGAGAGAGAGAGAGAGAGAGAGAGAGAGAGAGAGAGAGAGAGAGAGAGAGAGAGAGGGGAGGGGAAAAAACAGTAACAATCTCAAAAAAAAAAAAAAAAAAAAAAAAAAAAAGAACAAAAACGGAGGGAAAACTGCAAACCGCCGAAAGGGGAGTGGCCTCCGCTCGCACTGCATTTGTGACCAGCTGACAAGGCAGTGAGAGAGACAGAGACCACTCACTCCCCTTCATTCTTACTTATTCTGGTTTTTTTTAAAGGAGTGAGCGCTTTTGGCTGCTTTGTTTTATTTATTCACACAGACAGACAGACAGAGACAGACAGACAAATCAACCAACAAATGTAAAAATAAAGTTTTATAATATAATATTATATATATATACACACACACACACACACACACACACACACACACACATATATTACAAATTCATTAAAATAAACAGGCTGATCATACCATACAACCAGCAACAAACTCTTTCTTTTCCACACGTTTAGGAAGGTGCACCGTTCCTGGAGGTACTGCAATACCAGGTCGATGCGTGGGGCGAACGGGGCAAGCCCCTGTTTCGCCTCCCTGTTCTAAAAATCCATTTAATATGAAGTCCTCATATAGAGGACGTATCAGATATTAAACTGATAAGAACAGATTTTTTTTTTTTTCGCAATGTTTATTGAGTCTTTACACCAATAAATACAACGTCACTTTTATGTTAAAGAAGCAGCATACACATTAGATAAAAAGATGGTTAAAAGACACAATGGTCATGCATTTTAAAACCATTTTTACAATCTTTTCTCTTTTAAAAGCCACATCCTTGCATCTGTTAAAATAGTACATAAAAGGTTTTATTATAGAAGCATTTTAAAAGCCCTTAAAGTCCAAAACAGTTTAATATCATAAAACCTTTTCAATGTCAAATTCACTACTTTGTGTATTGTCCTTTTCAGATGTATTGCAAACCCTGCTCCCCCCCGTCCAAGACCACAAGGAGAGAGGAAGGCAGAGATGAACCCAGCCGGGAGGCCGAGGTGCGTGCATCCGCAGCTCCTCCCGCCCTCCGTCGAGGTCCCTTCCTGTGCGTCTCCAGAGGAAGTCCTCCCCTGAGCCCGCTGTCTCCTTTCAGGCATCCCTGTCCCCTCAGGAAACGTCGGCGGGAGCCCCGGTCGGTGGTGGCAGGGACCCCCCTGCGTGTGACCTCGGCCCCCTCCTCCAAATGGCGACGCCCGGCGCCACCTGCAGCGTTGTTGTTACCATCTTTTTCATAGCGTGGAGGGGCACCGTGACGCGCTTCCCCACCAGCAGGTTGCGGGAGGTCCACAGTGCGGCCGTCACGCTTGTAAGGGTGAGCCAGAGTGCCTTGAATTCTTTTGATGGTAACTTTTCTACACCCTGGCCCACCCCGTTCACCGCTAACCGGTAACTTTGCGGGTGGACCTCCCCTGCTGGCAGGCTTGGGCATTCCAGGGGGCCGATCGCGGCCCACAGGTCCCTGGCCACGCTGCACTCCCAAAGGACGTGCCGCACGGTCTCAGGCTGGCCGCAGCCTGGCCGTGGGCACACTGCCGTTGCCCCCATGCCCCGGGAGTGCATCACCGCCCGGACCGGGAGGACTTCATGGGCCACCATCCAGGTAAGGTCCTTCTGTTTGTTCCGGAGGGCCGGGTGGGCCGCGTTCGCCCACACTCTCCGAGCCTCCGCCGTCGTCATCCCCACCACTCTGCTCACCTCCTCACGATCCTGAACAAGGGAGACCAGGGTTTTAGCATTTGTCATTTCTTGAACAGTGCATTTTTCCAACTCATACTTTTTTAAAAATTTCTTAATAAAAAGGTATTCGTGTGGCAGTTTAAAAGATACTGGCGTTCCTAAATCTGGTTTTAAAATGCCTATGGTTTGCAGATAGGACCCCATCCAGAACCGAGCCATAATGGCTGTCTTGGTCCTGGATGGGGATGTTGCGTACTCTATATGTGCTGCTGTAAATTTGCTGCCTAAAAACAGGTGGGGGTCTGGGAGCCCCTTCCCTCCATTTTCCGGTCTCTTCTTTACTGTCTCTCTTCTCAGGCGCTCCCACTTGGACCCCCACAGGAAGTAGAAGATCGCCCGATCCAAACCTAAAAGAAAGCTCCTTGGAGGACTAAAAACAGAGCACAGCAATAAAAGCAAAGGTAAAATCACCGCTTTTATCACTAAAATTTTCCCTTCTAAAGTCAATTGTCGTAGTCCCCACAGTCCAAGTCTCTGTCTAACTTTCCCTAAGGTTGTTGTCCAATTTCCGCTCCCTCCTCCTGCCCGGTCAAATTTCACCCCTAAAATCCTGATGTTTGTTTCTTTAAAATTTACCCCTAAAACAGTTGGTACGTTCGTCCATGGTCCAAAGAGCTGTGCCTCAGTCTTGTTTCGGTTCAGTTTGGCTCCAGAGGCCCTCCCAAACCATTCTGTTACCTCTAGGGTCCTCTGGGCCGACACCATGTCTGTGCATAAAACTGTCACGTTGTCCATGTATAATGAACATTTCACCGTCAGTCCCCCTGGCAGAGTCAGTCCATTGATCCATTGGTCCCTTCTCAAGATTTGCGCCAGTGGTTCCATGCATGTGACGAACAAGAGCGGGGATAAGGGACAACCCTGCCGTACTCCTGAGCGAATAGTGATCGCCTTGGAGAGGTGCCCATTTACCAAAATTCTGCTATTGATGTCGTTGTACAACAGGCCCACCCATGCTATAAACCTCCCGGGGAACCCCATCTTTTGCAGTACCTGAAACAGGTACTGGTGTGAGACCCGATCAAAAGCTTTTTCGAAATCTAAATTTAATGCTAATAACCGAATGTTTCTGTCTCTCACATAACAGATGGAGTCACGGATCAGGATCAAGTTGTCCGTGATCCTCCGCCCCGGCACTGCGCAAGCTTGATCTGGGTGAATCACGTCTTCTAAAACCAATGACATTCGTCTTGCTAAAATTCTGCTAAAAAGCTTACAATCGACGTTTAAAAGTGTGATAGGTCTCCAATTGCTGATCTCTGATTTTTCCCCTTTTTTGTGCAGCAGAGTCACTATCCCTGACCTAAAACTGTCAGGTAAAACGTCACAAGTCTGGAAGTCTGTAAAAATACATAAAAGGTCCCCTACTAAAATGTCCCAAAAGGTTTTGTAAAACTCCACGGGGAGCCCATCCTCTCCCGGGGACTTCCCTGTTTTAAAACCTTTTAAAACATTTTGTAGTTCCTCTGTCGTAAAATCTGTAGTTAAAAGTTCATCATCTTTAATTTTATTTTCCAATAAATTGGTCACTTCTTCCATTGTTGTTTTGTGTGTTTTCTTTTCACCATATAAATCTTCATAAAACCTTTCTACCACCCCCATGATCCCATGATTTGTATTCATTATTTTGTCTCCATCTTGTAATTTAGTAACCCCTCCTCCCCGCGCCACTGTTTTCTTGAAAAAATATCTTGTGCATTTTTCCCCTTCTTCTAGTTCCTGTTCTTTACAAGTCATTATATGTCTTTTGCTTACCTCCTCCATTAAAAGTCTAATTTCTTCTCTTACCTGTTTTATTTCCTCATTAAAATCAAACCCTTGGTTCACCAGATTGAAATACCTCTGTAACCTTCTTTGCAGCCCCATCATGCGCCTTTTCTGTTTTTTCTTTTTAAAAGTTCCCACCCTTTTAAAAACGTCTTGGTCCTTCCCTTTACCATCTCCCACCACTGTGCACGTGAATCGTACAGGTCTTGGAGGGACTGCCAAAGTCTGTACTGCTCCCTGTATTCGTCTCTCACCCCTTCATCCTGCAGCAGGGAGCAGTTCAGCTTCCACAGCCCTCCCCCTATCGTCACATCTGTGGGGAAAGAAAGGGTGCAAGACAGTAAGGCGTGGTCTGAGAAAAACATGGGGATCAATCTAGCATCTGATGGTGGGCAGTCACGTGTGAAGATGTAGTCAATTCTAGAGGCCCGGGAACCATCACCACTCGACCAGGTGAAGCCCTCCTCCCGTGGATGCATGGTCCTGTAACAGTCCACTAAATTAAAATCAGTTATCAAATTTGCCAATCTTCCCGATGTTTTGTCTAGTTTAAAACTCTCTCCCACATTTCTCCTATCTTTTTTACTTAAAACACAATTAAAATCCCCACCCACTACTATCGGATCCCTCCCCAGCATGTGGGGCTGCAAATCCTCCAGCAAACCATATCTTTCCTCTTTCTCATTAAAACCATACACATTTAAGACTTTAAAATCCCTCCCTAAAAAATGCAAATTAGCTAAAATGGCCCGCCCATCACTCACCACAGTGCAGTCCTTCACCACAAGTCTAGGGTTATTTATTAGGATAGCAACACCATCTGACTTGTTGTAGTGCGACCCACTCCAGAGAGAGGGACCCGCAGCCCAGCGCTGCTCCCAGTCTCTGTATGATCTCAGGAAGGGGATTGCACATTCTTGTAATAAAATGATATCGGCTGTCACTGTTCCTAAAAAAGTCAGAATGCTCTGTGCTCTCAAAGGTGCTCTCACACTCCTCACATTAATGGTGGCGATCGTGAGAGACATGAGCACGTTTAAAAGGAGGTAAAACCACAACATTCTTGGTTGACCTAAAAGCAACTGGAACTAGAAACCTTTCAACACAATAAAATCCATTAAAACTAGTCTAAATCCATTCCTAAAACCATTTCCATTTTCCTCCTGCCAGGGTGAAAGAAGTCTAAAACTGGGATATCTTCTGTCCCTGATCGATCAGGAGTCGACGCTCTTCCTCTTGGTGGTA
>NW_027506957.1:30000-32500 GCF_052324685.1 Brachyhypopomus gauderio
TGATAGGCCTCCAGTTTTTTAAATCAGCTCTATCATCTTTCTTAAAAAGTAGAGTCACCAACCCCACTCTGAAACTCTCAGGCAACGTATCCTGTCTATCTATTTCATTAAAAATGTTCAACAGATCTGGCATTAAAAGGTCTCTAAAAGCATGATAAAATTCTATTGGCAGTCCATCTGCCCCCGGCGTCTTTCCTCTTTTAAAATTTTTCATACTTGCCTCTACTTCTTTTACTGTAAAATCTTCTTCTAATCCATCACTTTTTACAATCCTATGTTGTATTAACCCCAGCACTTCCTCCATTACCTGTTCTTCTATTTCTGCCTTCTGATACAATTTCTCATAAAAATCCTCAACTATCCCCATTATATCCCTCCCCTCTACTGCCATCTCTCCATCCCTTCTTTTCAATTCCGTTATTCCCCTCCCCCTATCCATGATTTTCTTAAAAAAGAAACGAGTACACTTTTCACCTTCCTCCACTTCTTGCTCTTTACCCCGTAATATTACCCCTTTACTCTGTTCATTTGCCACCCTTGTCATTTCCTGTTTTACCCCATCTATATCTTCATAAAAATCATACCCCTCCTGAGTTAATTTATAATACCTCTGGAGCCTCTTCTGTAAACCTATCATTTGTCTCCTTACCTTCATTTTCTCTTGTTTCCCCACCCACTGAAAAAAGGCTTTCGTTCTAGTTTTCACCATCTCCCACCAATCTAGTCTCGTCTCATAAAAATCTTGTAATGATTGCCATTGCATATATTCTTCTCTATATTTTTTCCTTACCTCCTCTTTTTCCAATAATACACAATTCAGTTTCCACACTCCCTTACCTGTACTCACCTTTACGGGGGCCGAAACGGCACAGGTTAATAGAACATGGTCAGAGAAGAAGACCGGCATCAAGTCTGCTTCTTCCACTTGCCAGTCTCTCACGAAGAGGTAGTCGATCCTGGAAGCCCTAGCTCCATCTTTTCTACACCACGTGTAGCCCTCTTCTCCAGGCCGCACCGCCTTGTACCCATCTACTAGTTTAAAATCCTTTTGAATACTTTGCAATAGCCATGATGTTTTATCTAATTTAAAATCATCACCAACCTTTTTTCTATCTGCCTTTGTTAAAACACAATTAAAATCACCCCCCAGTATAGTCGGCATTCTCCCCAACAAATGCGGCCGTAGCTCTTCAAACAGCTCATGTCTTTCATTTTTATCTGCATGCCCATAAACATTTATAATCTTAAAAACCTGGCCTAACAAATCTACAACCACCATTAATGCCCTCCCATCTCTAATCACTTCACTAGACTTCACAACAATATTTGGATTTTTTATTAACACCGCTACCCCATCTGCTTTATTTACATTAGACCCACTCCATAGCGTTGGCCCTTTCCCCCATCTCTCATCCCATTTACTATATGACTTTAGGAAAGGCAGTGCACATTCCTGAAGTAAAATTATATCTATGTCTAAAGTGGCCAAAAACTTTAAAACACTCTCCGCTCGCACCAACCCTTTTATACTCCTCACATTTATAGTACCAATGTTTAAAACCATAATGATAAAAAGGATAAAAGATCTCCCCATATTAAAATAACACTAAAAATACATCATTTGCACTATTTTATCTTATACATTATCCAATCTCTATAGACACCGGTTCTTCCTTTATAGTTTTATCTAACACACCTTTTTCCTTAGGAGTAGACCGTAGCTGTATCTCCAAAAAAGATACTCCCTCTGATGACCCTGAGTGCCACCCCCCTTCTGGCTCTCCTGAGTTCTGTTTGTTACCTTGTACTCTTGCTTTTGTCCTCTTTTCCCTTTGTTCTAGAGGGGACTCCGCCCCTCTTTTTGGTGCTTGTGCACAAGGCCCAGCTTCCCCAGTATCACACACTTCCTCTTTGTCAGATATAGTTCCCAAGTCTGGTAATGTTCCCTCCCCCCCATCATTTATGTTTGCATTATTTTTCATTATTTCATTAATTATTTCATTTATCATTTCATTTTCACTTTCCTCCACTCCTCCACTTTGCAACTCCATGTCTTCCTCCCCTCCACCATTTTCTCCTTCTCCCTCATTTTCATTTTCAAAATGGCCGCCCGCATTTCCCGCCGAAACTCCCGGCTCCGCCCCTCCTCTTTGTTCTCTTTGTTCTTCTTCCCCACCCTGCCTCCTTGCTGTCCCCGCCATTTTGCGTGCTTTTAAAATGTTTGCAAAAGACCGCGGGCAATCCTTGAAGAGATGACTCTGCTCTCCGCACAGATTACACCGCCGGCCATTTTTGCACTGTTCAAACGTATGCCCCACCTCCCTACATTTCCCACATACAATGTTTGGACATGCAACTGCAAAATGTCCTACCTGCCCACACTTCCTACAAATCTTGGGCATGCCTTGATAAAAAACATGCCCTCTATTTTCCCCCAGCACTATAGTCTGGGGTAGATGTAACAACCCAGCATACCCCTTCGGGTCAGTCCTTTGCTGTA
>NW_027506957.1:35000-105000 GCF_052324685.1 Brachyhypopomus gauderio
CAGGGGGAGCTGTCCCGGACTGCCCGGTCGGCCTGGACCTTTCTCTCTGGGGAGGGGGAGCACACAACAAATGAGTGGTTCTCGGTGGTATTCTTACCTCCCCCTCCACACGCTGTTCCTCTTCACCCGGGACTGCAGTTTTCTTTGCCCTTCTCTTCTTCCGTCCCTTCGCTGGTCGTGGCCCGACCGGGGCCCCTCCGGATGGCCCAGCAGCATCCTCCTGTTCTCTTGGCGGCTGTGGTCCAACCGGGGCCCCTCTGGAAGGTGCCGGAGCCGCCTCTTGTTCCCTCGGTGGCTGCGGCCCGGCCGGGGTCCCCCCGGTGGGTGCCGCGGCGGCCTCTTTGCCCCTACCCTCAATCACCGCTGTTGCATAGGATATTCCTCTCTGAGGGCAGGAGCGCTCCACATGTCCCTCGCCGCGGCACTGCCTACACCTCTGGGGGCCTCTGCAGTCCCGGGCCATATGTCCCGGGTCCAGGCACTTAAAGCACTTCAAGTCCGGGCAGTCCTCCATTTTGTGTCCATGAACCTGGCACCCCCGACAGTATGACGGCTGACCCCTGTAGAACAGATAACCATTGTTCTTAGTCAAGGAGAAGAGAGCTGGTGGATGCAAAAGCCCCCCCTTACCGTCCGTTTTAAAGGTCACCATAAACTGGCGGCGCCCGTTCCACACCCCGAGCTCGTCCCGCACGTACTTCTCCCCCGGGTGGACCTCCCCGTAGGCCTGGAGGAACCTGCGGATTTGCTCCGTGGGGACATACGGGTTGAACATGTGAGTGGTGACCAGACATCGGCCTTCCACCCACAGAGGCTCAACCACGAAATGCCTCCCCACGGGATGTCCCTTCAGCTCATCCCTCCGCTCCAGGACACGCTGGTACACCTCAGCAGAGGAGAAGGTGACCTCAAAGTAGGCCAGGGGCCCGTTGCGCTGGGCACAGATCAGATCTCCAGTCGTGGTCCCCAGGGCGTCCAGCAGCACCTCCCGGATGAAGGGGATCCTCTCCACGAAAGGCATCCCCTCCTCCCCAGGAACCCAGCGGAACCTGGCCGTGTTGAGCAGGCCTCCGCCTGCTCCCCAGCCAGGTCCCTCCGAGAAGGCTGCCGTCGACCCCGAGGCCCCGACCGGCTGACCGTCGCCCAGCCCCGGTCCCTCAGGCCCCCCCTCGGCCATCCTCCTCTACTCTGCCGAGAGACCCGGAGCAGAGAGAGCCCGCAGTTCCTCCGCCGATCACCGGGGGAATGTTCAGAAGTCCACCCGGGATCCTTGAAGCCGGCGAGATGAGCCTAAAAACAGGAGGAGGAACTGGGCGGTTCCCAAGCGGTGGTCGGTGGGCAATGCCACCAGACCAATTGCTCATTAGGTTCCGCCCAGACTCCTCCTGTTAAAACACAAGCAGAAAAACACAATTAGTAAAACAGCATTAAAATCCACAGGTATTAAACATGTAAAGCATAAAATCTGATAAGAACAGATTTTTTGATTTGACATGTTTTTATTGAAACTGTGTACACAATAAATACAGCTTTTTAAAATGCATAGATCACCTCACATCCCCTAAAACTGTAAAAGGTAAGACAGGTCAATAAAACATCAGTCAAAACATTATTTCTCTTAAAAAACCACAAATACATTTCCCTAAAAGGTTGTAATCACTAAAATTTTAAAAGGGTTTTTTTTAATGCATTATATATCCAAATTCAACATTTATTGTCTAAAAACCTACAACAAAGAACTGTTGCCCTCGCCCAGGGGGTGGGGCAGAGACAGGGCCGAGGCAGGGCCGGAGAGGGCGGGTGGGAGGCCCCACCCCTACCGACCCGCCGGCTGGACCCCTCCTGTGCGTCTCCAGCGGAGATCCCTCCCATTGCCCACTGTCCTCTCTCAGGCAAACCATGCCCTCAGGGAACGTCGGCGGGAGCCCGGGCTGGTGGTGGCAGGGACCCCCCTGCGTGTGGCCTCGGCCCCCTCCTCCGAATATCAGCGTCCGGTGCCACCTGCAGCGATGTTACAGTTGCCAGCTTCATGAGGGCGTGGAGGGGCACCGTAACGTGCTTCCCCACCAGCAGGTTGCGGGAGGTCCACAAGGCGGCCGTCACACTGTTTAGGGTGGACCAGAGCGTCACAAAGTCTTTTGCTGGCAACTGATTTAGGCCCTGGCCCACCCCGAGCACCGCTTGTCGGTACTCTAGTGGGTGGACCTCCCCTGCTGGTAGGCTCGGGCATTTCAGGGGGCCGATCGCGGCCCACAGGTCCCTTGCCACGCTGCACTCCCAGAGCAAGTGCCTCACGGTCTCTGGCTGGCCGCAGCCAGGCCGAGGGCACACCGCCGTTGCTCCCATGCCCCGGGAGTGCATCACCGCCCGGACCGGAAGGATCTCATGGGCCACCATCCAGGAGAGGTCTTTGTGCCGGTTCTGCAGGGCCGGATGAGCCACGTTCCTCCACACCCTGCGCGCCTCCTCCCTTGTCAGCCCCGTCACGCCGCTCACCTCTTCCTGGTCCTGGACGAGAGAAACCAAGTTCTTTGCATTTACTAGGTTAATTAACCCACATTTTTCCAAATCGTATTTGACTAAAAATTTCCTAATAAAATCATATTCGTGCGGCATTTTAAAAGAGATAGGTGTTTTTGAATCTTGTTTAAAAACCCCTAGCTTTCTTAAATAGGACCCCATCCAAAACCGTACCATGGCAGTCGTTCTTGAGCCAGATGAGGCTATTGCGTACTTAAAGTACGTCGCTGTGTATTTGCTACCTAAAAACAGGTGGGGGTCCGGGAGACCTTTCCCCCCATTTTCTGGTCTCTTCTTCACTACGTCTCTTCGCAACCTCTCCCACTTAGACCCCCACAGGAAGTAAAACATCGCTCGGTCCAGGCCTAGTAAAAAGGATCTTGGAGGGTAAAAAACAGAGCATAACAATAAAAGCAATGGGTAAATGACTGCCTTGATTATTAAAATCTTCCCTTCTAGGGTCAGATTGCGCAGTCCCCACAGGCCTAATCTCTGCCGTACTTTCCCTAGTGTCGGCCCCCAATTTCCTTTCCCCCGTCCTGTCTTGTCAAATTTCAAACCTAAAATCTTTATGTCAGTCTCTTTAAAATCAACTTCTAACCCCATCCTCTCTCCCGTCCATGGACCGAAGGCCTGCGCCTCTGACTTGGTTCTGTTCAACTTTGCCCCTGAGGCGCGGCCAAACCAGTCCGTCAGGTCCAGAGTCCGTTGTGCTGATAAGATGTCAGTGCATAAAATGGTCACGTCGTCCATGTACAAACTACATGTTGCCGTCTGTCCCCCAGGTAGTTTTAATCCACTGATCCATATGTCCCTTCTCAAGATTTGTGCAAGTGGCTCTATGCTTGTCACAAACAAGAGCGGGGATAACGGACAACCCTGCCGGACCCCAGAGCGAATATTAATCGCTTTTGACAAATGCCCATTTACTAGAATTTTGCTAGTAATGTCTTTATACAGCAGTCCCACCCATTCTAAAAACCTCCCTGGGAACCCCATCTTTTGCAGTACTTGGAACAAGTACTGGTGCGAGACCCGATCAAAAGCTTTCTCAAAATCTAAATTTAACAGCAATAATCGAATGTTTCTGTCTCTCGCATAACAAATGGAGTCCCGGATCAGTATTAGGTTGTCTGTGATCCTCCTTCCTGGCACTGCACAAACTTGATCTGGGTGGATTACGTTGTCTAAAACCGTAGTCATCCTGTCTGCTAAAAGTTTGCTAAAGATTTTACAGTCCATGTTCAGTAACGTTATGGGTCTCCAATTTTTCAAATCTGTCTTGTCCCCTTTTTTGTGTAAAAGTGTCACTGTCCCTGACCTAAAACTGTCCGGTAGTCTCTGTGTATGTTCAAATTCCTTAAAAACCTCTAAAATGTCCTGTACTAAAATGTCCCAGAAAACTTCATAAAATTCCATTGGCAACCCATCCTCCCCTGGTGACTTCCCCCTTTTAAAATGTTTGAAACTGTGAGTCACCTCTTCCGCTGTAAAATCTTTTACTAAAACGTCTGGGTCTTTCACTTGCCTGTCTAAAAACCCCAGGACTTCCCCCATTGTTTGTTCATCTGTGTCCTTGCTCCCATACAACTCTTCATAAAAATCCCCTACCATATTTAAAATGCCCCTATCCGTTACCTCCTCTCTGTCTCCCTCTTTCAACATAGACATCCCTCCCCCTTTACACATTATTTTCTTAAAAAAATACCTCGTACATTTTTCCCCTTCCTCCATCTCTTGTTCCCGGCACCTGATCATTATCCCCCTGCTTATTGCGTTCGCCAGGGCCTCCATTTCATTTTTAACCTCTTTTATTTCTTCATTAAAGTCAAAACCCCGGTTGCGTAGCTCAAAATACCTCTGCAGCCTCTTTTGTAAACCCTTCATTTTCCTCCTCTGGCGTTTTTTCTTTAAAAACCCTTCCCTTTTAAAATATGTCTTGGTCCTACATTTCACTGATTCCCACCAAAGTGCCCGTGAGTCGTATGAGTCTTGGAGAGTCTGCCAAAGGCTGTACTGCTCCCTGTATCTTGCTACAATACTTTCATCCTCCAATAGGGAGCAGTTCAGCCTCCAGATCCCTCCCCCTGCCGTCACACCAGTGGGGAGAAACAGTGAGCAGGATAGCATGAGGTGATCTGAGAAAAACAAAGGAGTTAATGTAGCATCCTTGGGCGGGCATTCTCTAGTAAAAAGAAAATCAATACGGGAGGCTCGGGTGCCATCACCACTAAACCAGGTGAACCCCTCCTCCTTCGGATGCACTTTTCTAAAACAGTCTTCTAAATTAAAATCAGTCAGTAACCCATGTAAAACCTTAGAAGATTTATCAACTTTAAAATTTTCCCTTACATTCTTTCTATCCTTTTGAGATAAAACACAGTTAAAGTCCCCACCCACTATTACCGGGGTTTTTCCCAATAAGTGAGGCTGCAGGTCCTCCCATAGTTCACACCTCTCATTTTTATCGTTAAAACCATACACATTTAAGACCTTTAAGTCACGCCCTAAAACAGTCAAATGAGTCAGTAAGGCCCGCCCATCCCTCACCACGGTGCAGTCCTTCACCTGAATGTTAGGGCTTTTTATTAGAACCGCCACTCCATCCGATCTGTTGTAGTGTGATCCACTCCAGAGAGAGGGACCCGCAGTCCATTTCTGCTCCCACTCTCTGTATGAGTTCATGAAGGGGATTGCACACTCCTGTAATAAAAACACATCTGAAGATGTGTTTTCTAAAAAGGACAATATGTTCTGTGCTCTCACAGATGTCTTCACACTTCTCACATTTAGAGTAGAGATTGTGATAGACATGGAGCAGTAAAGGAGAAGTAAAACCACAAGGGGGGGTTTAAAACAGGGGGTCATTTTGTACACAGTTAAAACACATTGAAATTTGCATTATCTCTTGCAGGTCTTAACACAATAAAATCCATTAAAACTAGTCTACATCGATTCCTAAAACCACTTCCATTTTTCTCCTGCCAGGGTGAAAGAAGTCCAGGACTGGGATATTTTCTGTCTCTGATCGGTCAGGAGTCGACGCTCTCCCTCTTGGCGGTAAGTGTAAAAACGATACCTCGTTCGGTGAACCACCCGGCCAGCAGGGGTCAGACCTCTCTGAAGGAGGGGTATCCTCGTCTGCTGTGGCCCGCTGTTTCTTTTCCTCCATCATCAAAGGGGACTCCGCCGGTCTTTTCCCCACTTGTGCGCTTGGGAGTGAGGTATCTAGCTCACTCCCCAGCCCCGGCATACTTACCTCAAACCCAGATTGCCATGAAGGTGAACTGTCCTCCTCCTCAATTTCCACTTCTACTTCTCTATTTTGTTCCTCCACCCTTTCCTCTCCCTGACTCTTCTCTGGCTGCTTGGGGAGTGAGCTCCCCCTAGCTTCCAGAGTGGTCACTTCATGAGGTTGGGGAACGTTATTTCCCTCCAAAACCTCTAGCCCCGCCCCTTCTTCTCCTTCTCCTTCACTTCCCTCCGGACCATGCTGTATTTCGGCCATTTTGTTTTCGGCCATCTTGTCTTCAGTTTTATTTTCTCTCTCCGCCTTCTTTAATTTATTTGCAAAGGAAGAGGGACAATTTCTGAAGAGGTGGTCACTCTCCCCACAGAGGTTACATTTTCTGGTATTAGTACACTCAATATATTTGTGCCCTATCTCCCTACATTTCCCACATACTACCTGAGAGCAGGCTTCGGCCAGATGTCCCATATCCCCACACTTGCGGCACGTCTTGGGCATTCCCTGGTAGTGAATGTAGCCCCTATTTTCCCCCAACACTATCATTTGTGGTAAATGCTTCAGGCCCATATAGCCGTTAGCGTCCTCCCACTGCCTTATCGGGACTCTCCAGGTGCAGTTCCAAATACGATCCTCGTCCAAAACTTTCATAGGTGGCCCTGCTACATTGCAAAACCTTCTTAGCCATGCACAGATATCTTCCCCACATACAGTCTCATTAAACATTTTAACAATGACTACCTTTCTTGTGTAATCTGTCAACCTTTCCAACATAAACATCTCAAAGTGCTTTTCCATTTCCTCATACTTTGTCCAAAACCTGTTCAACAATGTCTGTGACCCAAAGCTTACATCGAAACCCTTATTCTGAGGCAGAGCTATAATGCAATTTAACATTTCTGGTCTGAAACCCAAAACCTTTTGTATCAATTTCCTAGAAAAGTCTAAACGCGACATGTACAACAGTTTCCCTTCATTATCTGACTTGAAATAAAAACGCACACTGTGGTGCCTCCTCATGCCTGGCCGAGCGGCCGACATGATGGAGGCACCTACAGATTACTTAACTCTCTAAAAAAGACCACTTGTAAAAACCTCTAAGATCCTAAAACTATAAAATCCTAAGATCCTAAAAGCTTTACAAGTACAAAAGACACAATAAATACAAAAAAACAAGACTTACCTTAATTCACCAATAATCCAAACCGCAACAACCTGCAAATTTAGAAAACTTTCCACAAATTAAATCACAATCATCAACTTTTACCATAGAAAAAATTTTTTAATGCCCTCTGGGTTCCTAGAGCAATCCGTAGGAAGGCTCTCAAACCCCAAAGGGTCGATCGCTGTCTCCGCCCCTTGATCTTAGCCAAAAGGCCGAGAAGCGATAACCTGAAATGGGCGCTGGCCTGGGCGCCGGCCTCGCCGGCACAGGCCTCCCCTCCGCGGAGACAGCGCCCTTCCTTCCTTCCTTCCTTCCAGCCGTACGTACGCTCACCCTTCCCTTCGTGCCACGCCCACCCCTACGTTTATACACATTCTCATTGTACAGATTGTTGCGGCCCTGCCCGGAGGCAGAGCGCTCCAAAAAATCAATTTGACTCTTTGACGTTCCCCTCCACGGAAATCTTTAGTAAAAGGCGAAAGATTTGTGCGTGAATGAAGAGAAACCCGAGCTATAGCCATGTAGGCTCAGGCGTCCCGCTACGCCAACCTAAAGCCTAGCTCGTTTGTTCGCGGTAACAAGGGAGGAGCCTGCGGGGCTGTGGCTTGTTGGCAACATCAGGCAGGCAGGCAGGCAGGCAGGCAGGCAGGCAGGGCTGGCAGGCTATAATGGAGAGAGAGAGAGAGAGAGAGAGAGAGAGAGAGAGAGAGAGAGAGAGAGAGAGAGAGAGGGGAGGGGAAAAAACAGTAACAATCTCAAAAAAAAAAAAAAAAAAAAAAAAAAAAAAAAAGAACAAAAACGGAGGGAAAACTGCAAACCGCCGAAAGGGGAGTGGCCTCCGCTCGCACTGCATTTGTGACCAGCTGACAAGGCAGTGAGAGAGACAGAGACCACTCACTCCCCTTCATTCTTACTTATTCTGGTTTTTTTTAAAGGAGTGAGCGCTTTTGGCTGCTTTGTTTTATTTATTCACACAGACAGACAGACAGAGACAGACAGACAAATCAACCAACAAATGTAAAAATAAAGTTTTATAATATAATATTATATATATATACACACACACACACACACACACACACACACACACACATATATTACAAATTCATTAAAATAAACAGGCTGATCATACCATACAACCAGCAACAAACTCTTTCTTTTCCACACGTTTAGGAAGGTGCACCGTTCCTGGAGGTACTGCAATACCAGGTCGATGCGTGGGGCGAACGGGGCAAGCCCCTGTTTCGCCTCCCTGTTCTAAAAATCCATTTAATATGAAGTCCTCATATAGAGGACGTATCAGATATTAAACTGATAAGAACAGATTTTTTTTTTCTTTTTTTTTTTTTTTTTTTATTCGAAGTACTCAGCATTTTAATACAATGAAACATCAGCAGGTCAGTTAAACATACACATAAAATCAAACATAAATACATTAATACAATAAAACACCAACCATTCCATAAAAAGTCAATGTTTCATTATCCACTTTCAAAACACATAAGAACACACATAAAAGTCTATCACTTCGGTTTTGGCATAAAGACCCATTTCCCTTTTACCTCCTTTACTGTATTCCTTTTTAATATGTTAGCTTTAGCTTCCGCGTAAATCTCGCGGTCAGAATACCCCTGTGCCTGTTTTCTCGCCAGTATCCCAGCATTTATCCCTTTCGGATGGAACAGAGACATCATTATGGGCGTATGGGGCTCCGGTGGCGGGAAGGGGGACAAGCTTTCCCCTTCTGCATCCTCAAAGCTGTCCTCTCTCGATGTTGAAACCCCTCCCTCCACTGGGCCTTCCTCCCCCTCTGTAGTCATCTCCGGTGGAAAGGGGTCCTCCTCCACCGTTCCCATGCAAACAAGGCTCTCCCAGACTGTCTTCTTCGGTGTCGAAGACTGTGACGGCCTGGGCACCGCCTCTTCGATCTGGGGGGTTGGGGGGGTGGACTTCCTCTCCTTGTTTCGTCGTCGTCCCCCCTCCTCCTTGGGAGGGGTCAGCCCTGTCCTGGATCTCTTCTTGGAGGTGCCGGGAGTGGCCTTCTTTGGCTGCCCGGCCGGTCTGGACCCGTCTCTCTGGGGAGGGGGAGCACACAACAGGTGAGTAGGCTTTTTCCTTACCTCCCCCTCCCCTGGATGCTCCTCTTCACCCGGGACTGCGTCTGCGTTGTCTTCCCGGCCGGTCTCTGCCGTCATCCCCTCATCTGCAGTTGCTGGTGTTGATGTTCCAGACCCGGCCGGGGGTCCCGTTGGGGCCTCCCCGGAGGGCGCCGCAGTGGTCTTCCTGCTCCTGCCCCCTGCCACCGCCGACGCATAGGAAAAGCCAGCGCTGGGGCAGGAGCGCTCCAGATGTCCCTCACCGCGGCATCTTCTGCACCTCCGGGGGCCCTTGCAGTCCCGGGCCAAATGTCCCGGGTCCAGACAGTTGTGACACTTCCGGCCCGGGCAGCTCTCCTCCTTGTGTCCATACTCCCGGCACACTCTGCAGTGATCGGGCTGACCCCTGTAAAACAAATATCCACGGTTAAAACCCAAGGAGAAGAGGGCTGGAGGATGTACCACACCCCCCTGGCCGTCTTCTTTAAAAGTCATAAAAAACTGGCGACGGCCATTCCAGACGCCCAGCTCGTCCCGCACAAACTTCTCCCCCGGGTGGACCTCCCCGTAATTCTGGAGGAACCTGCGGATGTGCTCCGTGGGAACATACGGGTTGAACACGTGGGTGGTGACTAGCCGTCGGCCCTCCACCCACAGGGGCTCAACCATGAAATGTTTACCCACGGGATGTTCCTTCAGCTCATCCCTCCGCCCCAGGGCACGTTGGTAAACCTCGGCAGAGTTGAAGGTGACCTCAAAATAGGCCTGGGGCCCATTGCGCTGAGCGCAGATCAAGTCCCAAACCGGGATCCCCAGAGCTTCTTGCAGCACCTCCCTTATGAAGGGGACCCTCTCAATGAAGGGGGGCCCCTCTCCACTGGGAGCCCAGCGGAACCTGGCCGTATTGAGCAGGCCTCCCCCTGCTCCCAAGCCAGGCCCCGCCGGGTAGGCTGCCGTCAGCCCCGAGGTCCCGGCTGGCTGGCCGCCACCCAGCGCCGGTGCCTCAGGCCCACCATCGGCCATCCTCTCCACCCCTGCCGGGAGGCCCGGAGCAGAGAGAAGCCGCAGTTCCTCCACTGGTCACCGGGGGAATGTTCAGAAGTCCACCCGGGATCCTCCAAGCCGGCGAGACGAGCCTAAAAACAGGAGGAGGAGCTGGGCGGTTCCCAAGCGGTGGTCGGTGGGCAGTGCCACCAGACCGATTGCTCATTAGGTTCCGCCCAGACTCCTCCTGTTAAAAAACACAGAAAAAACAGAGAAGGTTAAAATGCAGGCATAAAAAACGGCAGGTAAAAGCTGTAGTAAAATGTTAAGATTAGAATAAAATCTAAAATCAACGATACTACACTTGATCTTAGCCAAAAGGCCGAGAAGCGATAACCTGAAATGGGCGCTGGCCTGGGCGCCGGCCTCGCCGGCACAGGCCTCCCCTCCGCGGAGACAGCGCCCTTCCTTCCTTCCAGCCGTACGTACGCTCACCCTTCCCTTCGTGCCACGCCCACCCCTACGTTTATACACATTCTCATTGTACAGATTGTTGCGGCCCTGCCCGGAGGCAGAGCGCTCCAAAAAATCAATTTGACTCTTTGACGTTCCCCTCCACGGAAATCTTTAGTAAAAGGCGAAAGATTTGTGCGTGAATGAAGAGAAACCCGAGCTATAGCCATGTAGGCTCAGGCGTCCCGCTACGCCAACCTAAAGCCTAGCTCGTTTGTTCGCGGTAACAAGGGAGGAGCCTGCGGGGCTGTGGCTTGTTGGCAACATCAGGCAGGCAGGCAGGCAGGCAGGCAGGCAGGCAGGGCTGGCAGGCTATAATGGAGAGAGAGAGAGAGAGAGAGAGAGAGAGAGAGAGAGAGAGAGAGAGAGAGAGAGGGGAGGGGAAAAAACAGTAACAATCTCAAAAAAAAAAAAAAAAAAAAAAAAAAAAAAAAAGAACAAAAACGGAGGGAAAACTGCAAACCGCCGAAAGGGGAGTGGCCTCCGCTCGCACTGCATTTGTGACCAGCTGACAAGGCAGTGAGAGAGACAGAGACCACTCACTCCCCTTCATTCTTACTTATTCTGGTTTTTTTTAAAGGAGTGAGCGCTTTTGGCTGCTTTGTTTTATTTATTCACACAGACAGACAGACAGAGACAGACAGACAAATCAACCAACAAATGTAAAAATAAAGTTTTATAATATAATATTATATATATATACACACACACACACACACACACACACACACACACACATATATTACAAATTCATTAAAATAAACAGGCTGATCATACCATACAACCAGCAACAAACTCTTTCTTTTCCACACGTTTAGGAAGGTGCACCGTTCCTGGAGGTACTGCAATACCAGGTCGATGCGTGGGGCGAACGGGGCAAGCCCCTGTTTCGCCTCCCTGTTCTAAAAATCCATTTAATATGAAGTCCTCATATAGAGGACGTATCAGATATTAAACTGATAAGAACAGATTTTTTTTTTCTTTTTTTTTTTTTTTTTTTATTCGAAGTACTCAGCATTTTAATACAATGAAACATCAGCAGGTCAGTTAAACATACACATAAAATCAAACATAAATACATTAATACAATAAAACACCAACCATTCCATAAAAAGTCAATGTTTCATTATCCACTTTCAAAACACATAAGAACACACATAAAAGTCTATCACTTCGGTTTTGGCATAAAGACCCATTTCCCTTTTACCTCCTTTACTGTATTCCTTTTTAATATGTTAGCTTTAGCTTCCGCGTAAATCTCGCGGTCAGAATACCCCTGTGCCTGTTTTCTCGCCAGTATCCCAGCATTTATCCCTTTCGGATGGAACAGAGACATCATTATGGGCGTATGGGGCTCCGGTGGCGGGAAGGGGGACAAGCTTTCCCCTTCTGCATCCTCAAAGCTGTCCTCTCTCGATGTTGAAACCCCTCCCTCCACTGGGCCTTCCTCCCCCTCTGTAGTCATCTCCGGTGGAAAGGGGTCCTCCTCCACCGTTCCCATGCAAACAAGGCTCTCCCAGACTGTCTTCTTCGGTGTCGAAGACTGTGACGGCCTGGGCACCGCCTCTTCGATCTGGGGGGTTGGGGGGGTGGACTTCCTCTCCTTGTTTCGTCGTCGTCCCCCCTCCTCCTTGGGAGGGGTCAGCCCTGTCCTGGATCTCTTCTTGGAGGTGCCGGGAGTGGCCTTCTTTGGCTGCCCGGCCGGTCTGGACCCGTCTCTCTGGGGAGGGGGAGCACACAACAGGTGAGTAGGCTTTTTCCTTACCTCCCCCTCCCCTGGATGCTCCTCTTCACCCGGGACTGCGTCTGCGTTGTCTTCCCGGCCGGTCTCTGCCGTCATCCCCTCATCTGCAGTTGCTGGTGTTGATGTTCCAGACCCGGCCGGGGGTCCCGTTGGGGCCTCCCCGGAGGGCGCCGCAGTGGTCTTCCTGCTCCTGCCCCCTGCCACCGCCGACGCATAGGAAAAGCCAGCGCTGGGGCAGGAGCGCTCCAGATGTCCCTCACCGCGGCATCTTCTGCACCTCCGGGGGCCCTTGCAGTCCCGGGCCAAATGTCCCGGGTCCAGACAGTTGTGACACTTCCGGCCCGGGCAGCTCTCCTCCTTGTGTCCATACTCCCGGCACACTCTGCAGTGATCGGGCTGACCCCTGTAAAACAAATATCCACGGTTAAAACCCAAGGAGAAGAGGGCTGGAGGATGTACCACACCCCCCTGGCCGTCTTCTTTAAAAGTCATAAAAAACTGGCGACGGCCATTCCAGACGCCCAGCTCGTCCCGCACAAACTTCTCCCCCGGGTGGACCTCCCCGTAATTCTGGAGGAACCTGCGGATGTGCTCCGTGGGAACATACGGGTTGAACACGTGGGTGGTGACTAGCCGTCGGCCCTCCACCCACAGGGGCTCAACCACGAAATGTTTACCCACGGGATGTTCCTTCAGCTCATCCCTCCGCCCCAGGGCACGTTGGTAAACCTCGGCAGAGTTGAAGGTGACCTCAAAATAGGCCTGGGGCCCATTGCGCTGAGCGCAGATCAAGTCCCAAACCGGGATCCCCAGAGCTTCTTGCAGCACCTCCCTTATGAAGGGGACCCTCTCAATGAAGGGGGGCCCCTCTCCACTGGGAGCCCAGCGGAACCTGGCCGTATTGAGCAGGCCTCCCCCTGCTCCCAAGCCAGGCCCCGCCGGGTAGGCTGCCGTCAGCCCCGAGGTCCCGGCTGGCTGGCCGCCACCCAGCGCCGGTGCCTCAGGCCCACCATCGGCCATCCTCTCCACCCCTGCCGGGAGGCCCGGAGCAGAGAGAAGCCGCAGTTCCTCCACTGGTCACCGGGGGAATGTTCAGAAGTCCACCCGGGATCCTCCAAGCCGGCGAGACGAGCCTAAAAACAGGAGGAGGAGCTGGGCGGTTCCCAAGCGGTGGTCGGTGGGCAGTGCCACCAGACCGATTGCTCATTAGGTTCCGCCCAGACTCCTCCTGTTAAAAAACACAGAAAAAACAGAGAAGGTTAAAATGCAGGCATAAAAAACGGCAGGTAAAAGCTGTAGTAAAATGTTAAGATTAGAATAAAATCTAAAATCAACGATACTACACTTGATCTTAGCCAAAAGGCCGAGAAGCGATAACCTGAAATGGGCGCTGGCCTGGGCGCCGGCCTCGCCGGCACAGGCCTCCCCTCCGCGGAGACAGCGCCCTTCCTTCCTTCCAGCCGTACGTACGCTCACCCTTCCCTTCGTGCCACGCCCACCCCTACGTTTATACACATTCTCATTGTACAGATTGTTGCGGCCCTGCCCGGAGGCAGAGCGCTCCAAAAAATCAATTTGACTCTTTGACGTTCCCCTCCACGGAAATCTTTAGTAAAAGGCGAAAGATTTGTGCGTGAATGAAGAGAAACCCGAGCTATAGCCATGTAGGCTCAGGCGTCCCGCTACGCCAACCTAAAGCCTAGCTCGTTTGTTCGCGGTAACAAGGGAGGAGCCTGCGGGGCTGTGGCTTGTTGGCAACATCAGGCAGGCAGGCAGGCAGGCAGGCAGGCAGGCAGGGCTGGCAGGCTATAATGGAGAGAGAGAGAGAGAGAGAGAGAGAGAGAGAGAGAGAGAGAGAGAGAGAGAGAGAGGGAGGGGAAAAAACAGTAACAATCTCAAAAAAAAAAAAAAAAAAAAAAAAAAAAAAAAAGAACAAAAACGGAGGGAAAACTGCAAACCGCCGAAAGGGGAGTGGCCTCCGCTCGCACTGCATTTGTGACCAGCTGACAAGGCAGTGAGAGAGACAGAGACCACTCACTCCCCTTCATTCTTACTTATTCTGGTTTTTTTTAAAGGAGTGAGCGCTTTTGGCTGCTTTGTTTTATTTATTCACACAGACAGACAGACAGAGACAGACAGACAAATCAACCAACAAATGTAAAAATAAAGTTTTATAATATAATATTATATATATATACACACACACACACACACACACACACACACACACACATATATTACAAATTCATTAAAATAAACAGGCTGATCATACCATACAACCAGCAACAAACTCTTTCTTTTCCACACGTTTAGGAAGGTGCACCGTTCCTGGAGGTACTGCAATACCAGGTCGATGCGTGGGGCGAACGGGGCAAGCCCCTGTTTCGCCTCCCTGTTCTAAAAATCCATTTAATATGAAGTCCTCATATAGAGGACGTATCAGATATTAAACTGATAAGAACAGATTTTTTTGACAATGTTTATTGATACTTTACACCAATAAATACAACGTCACTTATATGTTAAAAGACAGCATACACATTAGATAAAAAAGATGGTTAAAAGACATAATAGTCATGCATTTTAAAACCATTCTTACAATCTTTTCACTTTTAAAAGCCACATCCTTGCATCTGTTAAAACAGTACATAAAAAGGTTTTTATTATAGAAGCATTTTAAAATGCCTTTAAAAGTCCAAAACAGTTTAATATCATAAAACCTTTTCAATGTCAGATTCACTACTTTGTACATTGTCTTTTTCAGATATATTGCAACCCCTGCCCAGAACCACGAAGAGAGAGGAAGGCAGAGATGACGCCAGCCGGGAGGTGAGGTGCGTACGTCCGCAGCTCCTCCCGCCCTCCGTCGAGGCCCCTTCCTGTGCGTCTCCAGAGGAAGTCCTCCCCTGTGCCCGCTGTCTCCTTTCAGGCATCCATGTCCCCTCAGGAAACGTCGGCGGGAGCCCCGGTCGGTGGTGGCAGGGACCTCCCTGCGTGTGACCTCGGCCCCCTCCTCCAAATGGCGACGTCCGGCGCCACCTGCAGCGTTGTAGTTGCCATCTTTTTCATAGCGTGGAGGGGCACCGTGACGCGCTTCCCCACCAGCAGGTTGCGGGAGGTCCACAGTGCGGCCGTCACGCTTGTGAGGGCGAGCCAGAGTGTCTTGAATTCATCTGATGGCAACTTTTCTACACCCTGGCCCACCCCGTTCACCGCTACCCGGTAAACTTGCGGGAGGACCTCCCCTGCTGGCAGGCTTGGGCATTTCAGGGGGCCGATCGCGGCCCACAGGTCCCTGGCCACGCTGCACTCCCAAAGGACGTGCCGCACGGTCTCAGGCTGGCCGCAGCCTGGCCGTGGGCACACTGCCGTTGCCCCCATGCCCCGGGAGTGCATCACCGCCCGGACCGGGAGGACTTCATGGGCCACCATCCAGGTAAGGTCCTTCTGTTTGTTCCGGAGGGCCGGGTGGGCTGCGTTTGCCCACACTCTTCGAGCCTCCGCCGTTGTCATCCCCACCACTCTGCTCACCTCCTCGCGGTCCTGAACAAGGGAGACCAGAGTTTTTGCGTTCGTTAGTTCCTGAATCGTGCACTTTTCTAAATTGTATTTTGTTAAAAACTTTTTAATAAAAAGGTAATCATGCGGCAATTTAAAAGACACTGGTGTTCTAAGATCTGGTTTTAAAATGCCTAATTTGTACAGATAAGACCCCATCCAGAACCGAGCCATAATGGCTGTCTTGGTCCTGGATGGGGATGTTGCGTATGCTATATGTGCTGCAACAAATTTGCTGCCTAAAAACAGGTGGGGGTCTGGGAGCCCTTTCCCTCCGTTTTCAGGCCTCTTCTTTACTGTTTCTCTCCTCAGGCGCTCCTACTTGGACCCCCACAGGAAATAGAAAATTGCCCGGTCCAATCCTAAAAGAAAGCTCCTTGGAGGACTAAAAACAGAGCACAGTAATAAAAGCAAAGGTAAAATCACTGCTTTTATTACTAAAATTTTCCCTTCCAGAGTCAATTGTCGTAATCCCCACAGTCCAAGTCTCTGTCTCACTTTCCCTAAAGTTGTTGTCCAATTTCCACTCCCTCCTCCTGCCCGGTCAAATTTCACCCCTAAAATCCTGATATTTGTTTCTTTAAAATTTACCCCTAAAACAGTTGGTATGTTCGTCCATGGTCCGAAGAGCTGTGCCTCAGTCTTGTCTCGGTTCAGTTTGGCTCCAGAGGCCCTCCCAAACCATTCTGTTACCTCTAGGGTCCTCTGGGCCGACACCATGTCTGTGCATAAAACTGTCACGTCGTCCATATATAATGAACATGTCACCGTCAGTCCCCCTGGCAGAGTCAGTCCATTGATCCATTGGTCCCTTCTCAAGATTTGCGCCAGTGGTTCCATGCATGTGACAAACAGGAGCGGGGATAAGGGACAACCCTGCCGTACTCCTGAGCGAATAGTAATCGCCTTGGAGAGGTGCCCATTTACCAGAATTCTGCTATTGATGTCTTTATACAACAGGCCCACCCATGCTATAAACCTCCCCGGGAACCCCATCTTTTGCAGTACCTGAAACAGGTACTGGTGTGAGACCCGATCGAAAGCTTTTTCGAAATCTAAATTTAATGCTAATAACCGAATGTTTCTGTCTCTCACATAACAGATGGAGTCACGGATCAGGATCAAGTTGTCCGTGATCCTCCGCCCCGGCACTGCGCAAACTTGATCTGGGTGGATCACGTCTTCTAAAACCAATGACATCCGTCTTGCTAAAATTCTACTAAAAAGCTTACAATCAACATTTAAAAGTGTGATGGGTCTCCAATTTCGGATCTCTGATTTTTCCCCTTTTTTGTGTAATAGAGTCACTATCCCTGACCTAAAACTGTCAGGTAAAACGTCAGAAGTCTGGAAGTCTGTGAAAATACATAAAAGGTCCCCTACTAAAATGTCCCAAAAGGTTTTGTAAAACTCCACGGGGAGCCCATCCTCTCCCGGGGACTTCCCTGTTTTAAAACCTTTTAAAACATTTTGTAGTTCTTCAGTCGTAAAATCTGTAGTTAAAAGTTCCTTGTCTTTAATTGTATTTTCCAATAAATTTGTCACTTCTTCCATTGTTGTTTTGTGTGTTTGTTTTTCACCATATAAATCTTCATAAAACCTTTCTACCACCCCCATAATCCCATGGTTTGTATCCTGTTTTTTATTCCCATCTTTTACTTCAGTCATCCCCCGGCCCCGGGCCATAGTTTTCTTAAAAAAGTACCGTGTACACTTTTCCCCTTCTTCCAATTCCTGTTCTTTACAAGTCATTATATACTTTTTACTCATCTCCTCTGTTAAAAGCATCATCTCTTCCTTTACTTTCTTTATTTCCTCTTTAAAATCATACCCATGATTTACCAAATTAAAATACCTCTGCAGCCGTTTTTGCAGCCCCAACATGCGTCTTCCCTGTTTCTTCTTTTTAAAACTTCCCACCCTTCTAAAAAAAGTCTTGGTCCTCCCCTTCACCATCTCCCACCATTGTGCTCGTGTACTGTACAAGTCTTGGAGGGACTGCCAAAGCTTGTACTGCTCCCTGTATTCTTCTCTTACTTCCTCTTCCAGCAACAGGGAGCAGTTTAGCTTCCACAGCCCTCCCCCTATCGTCACATCTGTGGGGAAAGAAAGGGTGCAAGACAGTAAGGCGTGGTCTGAGAAAAACATGGGGATCAATCTAGCATCTGATGGCGGGCAGTCACGTGTAAAAATGTAGTCAATTCTGGAGGCCCGGGAACCATCACCACTCGACCAGGTGAAGCCCTCCTCCTGTGGATGCATGGTCCGGTAACAGTCGACTAATTTAAAATCCACTTTCAGGTTGGTCAACCTCCCAGACGTTTTATCTAGTTTAAAACCATCTCCAACGTTTTTCCTGTCTTTGCCAGTTAAAACACAGTTAAAATCCCCACCCACTATCAAAGGGACCCTCCCCAGCATGTGGGGCTGCAAATCCCCAAACAATTCGTACCTCTCTTCTTTTTCATTAAAACCATACACATTTAAAACCTTAAAATCCCTCCCTAAAAAATGCAAATTTGCTAAAAGGGCCCGCCCATCCCTCACCACGGTGCAGTCCTTCACCATAATCCTAGAGTTCCTAATTAAAATTGCCACACCATCAGCCTTGTTGTAGTGCGATCCGCTCCAGAGGGAGGGACCTGCAGCCCAGCGCTGCTCCCACTCTCTGTAGGATTTCAGAAATGGGATCGCACACTCTTGTAATAAAAATACATCTGCATTAACTGTTTCTAAAAAAGATAGAATACTCTGTGCTCTTAGAGGTGCCTTCACACTTCTCACATTTATAGTGGCGATTGTGAGAGACATGAGCACGTTTAAAAGAAGGAAAAAACCCAACATCCTGAACATAACAAAGGTACTATATTTTGATCCAATAAAACCCATTAAAACTCATTAAAACTAGTCATCTTCTTCAATTCCTAAAACCACCTCCATTGTTTTTCTGCTGGGGTGGAAGAAGTCCAGGACCGGGGGGTACTCTACCTCAGTTCTGTCAGGGGTTGAGGTTCTCTCCCTCCCTGGTAGGTGTAAGAAGGACACCTCGTTGGGGGAGCCCCCCGGCCAGCAAGGGTCTGACCTTTCTGATGGAGGAGTTTCCTCTTCCGCCGCGGCTCGTTGTTTTTTCTCTGTCTCCTCTGCTAAAGGTGATTCCGCCGGTCTTTTCCCCACCTGTACACTTGGGATCCAAGTGTCCAGTTCGCTTTCTGATACTTGCATGCTTGTTTCTCCTACTATTTGGGGTGAGAGAGAAAGAGAAAAAGAAACATTTTCCCCCACCCACCCTTCTTCCCTGCTTTTTTCACCCTGTTCGGAGTGTGGTTTTACCTCTGGGTCTTTTTGTTTGTCAGCCATTTTATTTGTGACCACACTGTCCTCCGCCATTTTGTCTCCTTTTGCCTCTTTACTTTGCCCCACCCCTTTGTCCTGTTCCCCTCCCCCTCCCTCCTGTCTATGAAAGGCCGGCCCCTTTCTTACCTGTTCGGTTTTTTCCTGGGCTTGGGGAGGGGGTGGAGTTTTTCCTGCCGGTTCCGCCCTTGGCTCCTCCCCTTCCTGCTTCTTCTCCCCAGCCATCTTGTCCCCTTGTTCGCCATGCTGGGCGGCCATCTTGGTCTTCCTAAGTTTGTTGGCAAATGATTGCGGGCAGTCTCTGAAGAGGTGGTTTTCTGCTCCACAGAGATTGCACCTTCTGCCATTTGGGCACTTCTCAAAGGTGTGCCCAGTTTCTCTACACTTGCCACAGAAAACCTTTGTGCATACCTCTGCTAGGTGCCCCATCTCCCCACACCTTCTACAAACTTTGGGCATCCCCGGGTAAAAAATATATCCTCTGTTTTCCCCCAACACCATTGTCTGCGGCAAGTGCTTCATCCCCATATACCCACTTACGTCTTCCCAAAGTTTTATTGGTACTCGCCAAGAACATGTCCAAATTCCATCTTCATCCAGTTCCTTTGTTGCATTCCCTGTTACTGTACAAAATCTTCCAAGCCATGCACAAATATCTTCCGAACTCACTGTCTCATTAAACATTTTAACCATTACTACTTTCTTTGTATAGTCCGTTAATTTTTCTATTTTAAACAGTTCAAAGTGTACTTTCATTTCTTGTATTCTTGTCCAATATGTGTTCATCAAGGCAGCAGTGCAAAAACTAATGTCAAAACCCTTGTTCTGTGGTAGTGCTATGATACAGTTTAGTTCTATGGGGCTAACCCCAAGAATCCCCTGTACATATTTTCTGGAGAAATCTAGCCTGGATGGTGCTGTTATCCCATCTTGCCGAGGAATAAAGGCGAAGCGCACACTGTGGTGCCTCCTAATGCCGGCACGGGCAGCCGACATGGTGGAGGCTCCACCACTTTAAATTTTACACTAAAAATTCAATAAATAGTTCAATAAATAGCTAAAATCAGTATAAAAAGTTGTAAAAAGGTTCAAAACAAGTCTAAAAGCGGATTTAAGAACAAATTTTAGTTTAAACCTTAAAATAAAGGGTTTCCTAAAACAGTTCTAAAATCCACTTACCTTGCTTTTTGAACCGTAAAGATAGCCACACTAACCGTGTAGAAGAAAAGTTGTCCTTTGTAGCTTTCGGCAAACCGCCTTCCGCTCCAAAGGTCGATCCCAGTCTCGTCCTCTTGATCTTAGCCAAAAGGCCGAGAAGCGATAACCTGAAATGGGCGCTGGCCTGGGCGCCGGCCTCGCCGGCACAGGCCTCCCCTCCGCGGAGACAGCGCCCTTCCTTCCTTCCAGCCGTACGTACGCTCACCCTTCCCTTCGTGCCACGCCCACCCCTACGTTTATACACATTCTCATTGTACAGATTGTTGCGGCCCTGCCCGGAGGCAGAGCGCTCCAAAAAATCAATTTGACTCTTTGACGTTCCCCTCCACGGAAATCTTTAGTAAAAGGCGAAAGATTTGTGCGTGAATGAAGAGAAACCCGAGCTATAGCCATGTAGGCTCAGGCGTCCCGCTACGCCAACCTAAAGCCTAGCTCGTTTGTTCGCGGTAACAAGGGAGGAGCCTGCGGGGCTGTGGCTTGTTGGCAACATCAGGCAGGCAGGCAGGCAGGCAGGCAGGCAGGCAGGGCTGGCAGGCTATAATGGAGAGAGAGAGAGAGAGAGAGAGAGAGAGAGAGAGAGAGAGAGAGAGAGAGAGAGAGAGAGAGAGAGGGGAGGGGAAAAAACAGTAACAATCTCAAAAAAAAAAAAAAAAAAAAAAAAAAAAGAACAAAAACGGAGGGAAAACTGCAAACCGCCGAAAGGGGAGTGGCCTCCGCTCGCACTGCATTTGTGACCAGCTGACAAGGCAGTGAGAGAGACAGAGACCACTCACTCCCCTTCATTCTTACTTATTCTGGTTTTTTTTAAAGGAGTGAGCGCTTTTGGCTGCTTTGTTTTATTTATTCACACAGACAGACAGACAGAGACAGACAGACAAATCAACCAACAAATGTAAAAATAAAGTTTTATAATATAATATTATATATATATACACACACACACACACACACACACATATATTACAAATTCATTAAAATAAACAGGCTGATCATACCATACAACCAGCAACAAACTCTTTCTTTTCCACACGTTTAGGAAGGTGCACCGTTCCTGGAGGTACTGCAATACCAGGTCGATGCGTGGGGCGAACGGGGCAAGCCCCTGTTTCGCCTCCCTGTTCTAAAAATCCATTTAATATGAAGTCCTCATATAGAGGACGTATCAGATATTAAACTGATAAGAACAGATTTTTTTTTTTTTTTTTTATTCGAAAAGCAAGCTTTATATCAATTTTACATCGAAAATGCAATAAAAACAACAATTATTCATAAAAAACACACATAAAATTCATACACACATACAATAAATGTAAAAAACGCTTCAGGGGTTGGCTAAAAAACACACATCACACATGCAGATTTAAAACATTTGTTGTTCTGATAAAAGTCTATAAAAGTCCCTTCCTCGCCAGCAACTTCTGTAGCAGTGCTGGCGGGAGCTTGCTAGGGTCTTTTAAAAGGAATGAGGTGGGGGAAGGAAAAGAGCCCGACGCCGGGGAGAGGTCATCTTCGTCTGAGCCCGGTCCGTAGTAGTAGGCTGGCAGGGGCGGGACCTCTCCCAAGTCCTCTGTGTCCATCTCAGGGAAAGCTGGTGCGGAGAGGTCCGCCACCATGGAGCCCAGACAGATGACACTCTCCCACACAGATTCCTTGGGCGTTGAAGCCTGTGAAGGCCCCCTGGACGCCGTCTCTTCTGCCTGGGGGGGTGGGGGGGTGGTTGTCCTTTTCTTGTTCCTCCGTCTCCCCTCCTCCTTGGGAGGGGTCAGCCCAGTCCTAGTTCTCTTCTTGGAGGTGCCGGGAGTAGCCTTCTTGGGCTGCCCGGCCGGCCTGGACCCGTCTCTCTGGGGAGGGGGGGCACACAACAGGTGAGTAGATGGTTTTTCTCTTACCTCCCCCTCCCTAGGCTGCTCCTCTTCGCCCGGGACTGCGGCCGCGTCGTCTCTCCGGCCAGCCTCTGCTGTCGTCTCCTCTCCTGCAGCTACCGATGTCCTGGGGCCAGCCGGGGGTCCCGTCGAAGGCACCCCGGAGGGTGCCGCGGCGGTCTCCCCGCCCCTGCCCACGGCCACCGCCGACGCATAAGTAGGAACAGCGTTGGGGCAGGAGCGCTCCAAATGTCCCTCGCCGCGGCATCGTCTGCACCTCCGGGGGCCCTTGCAGTCCCGGGCCACATGTCCAGGGTCCAGGCAGGTGAAGCACTTACGGCCGGGACAGCTCTCCTGCTTATGCCCATACTCCCGGCACACTCTGCAGTGATCAGGCTGACCCCTGTAAAACAAATATCCTCTGTTAGCACCCAAGGAGAAGAGGGCGGGAGGATGCACCACACCCCCCTGGCCATCTTTCTTAAAAGTCATAAAAAATTGACGGCGCCCATTCCACACTCCGAGCTCGTCCCTAACCATCTTATCCCCCGGGTGGACCTCCCCATAGGTCTGGAGGAACCTACGGATATGCTCCGCGGGGACATACGGGTTGAACACGTGGGTGGTGACCAGACGACGGCCCTCCACCCACAGGGGCTCAACCACGAAATGTCTACCCACGGGATGTTGCTTCAGCTCATCCCTCCGCTCCAGGGCACGCTGGTAAACCTCAGCAGAGTCGAAGGTGACCTCAAAGTAGGCCAGGGGCCCATTGCGCTGAGCGCAGATCAGGTCCCAGACCGAGATCCCCAGAGCTTCTTGCAGCACCTCCCGTATGAAGGGGACCCTCTCCATGAAAGGGATCCCCTCCTCACCGGGAGCCCAGCGGAACCTGGCCGTATTGAGCAGGCCTCCACCTGCTCCCCAGCCAGGCCCCGCCGAGGAGGCTGCCGTCGGCCCCAGGGACCCGACCGGCTGACCGCCACCCAGCGCCGGTCCCCCGGTCCCACCATCGGCCATCCTGCTCTCCCCTGCCGAGGGACCCAGAGCAGAGGGAGCCCGCAGTTACTCCAACCGACCACCGGGGAGAGAGATCTTCCTGGTCCACCCGGGATCCTCCAAGACGGCGGGACGAGCCTAAAAACAGGAGGAGGAGCTGGGCGGTTCCCAAGCGGTGGTCGGTGGACAATGCCACCAGACCGATTGCTCATTAGGTTCCGCCCAGACTCCTCCTGTTAAAAAGACAAAGAGAACAACAAATTAGTAAAATCACAATAAAATCTGCATGTAAAAGCTGTAGTAAAAATGTTAAAATTAGATAAAGAATCCAAAATCAACGATACTACACTTGATCTTAGCCAAAAGGCCGAGAAGCGATAACCTGAAATGGGCGCTGGCCTGGGCGCCGGCCTCGCCGGCACAGGCCTCCCCTCCGCGGAGACAGCGCCCTTCCTTCCTTCCAGCCGTACGTACGCTCACCCTTCCCTTCGTGCCACGCCCACCCCTACGTTTATACACATTCTCATTGTACAGATTGTTGCGGCCCTGCCCGGAGGCAGAGCGCTCCAAAAAATCAATTTGACTCTTTGACGTTCCCCTCCACGGAAATCTTTAGTAAAAGGCGAAAGATTTGTGCGTGAATGAAGAGAAACCCGAGCTATAGCCATGTAGGCTCAGGCGTCCCGCTACGCCAACCTAAAGCCTAGCTCGTTTGTTCGCGGTAACAAGGGAGGAGCCTGCGGGGCTGTGGCTTGTTGGCAACATCAGGCAGGCAGGCAGGCAGGCAGGCAGGCAGGCAGGGCTGGCAGGCTATAATGGAGAGAGAGAGAGAGAGAGGAGGGGAAAAAACAGTAACAATCTCAAAAAAAAAAAAAAAAAAAAAAAGAACAAAAACGGAGGGAAAACTGCAAACCGCCGAAAGGGGAGTGGCCTCCGCTCGCACTGCATTTGTGACCAGCTGACAAGGCAGTGAGAGAGACAGAGACCACTCACTCCCCTTCATTCTTACTTATTCTGGTTTTTTTTAAAGGAGTGAGCGCTTTTGGCTGCTTTGTTTTATTTATTCACACAGACAGACAGACAGAGACAGACAGACAGACAAATCAACCAACAAATGTAAAAATAAAGTTTTATAATATTATATATATATATATATATATATATATATATATATATATATATATATACATACACACACACACACACACACACACACACACACACACACACACACACACACACACACACACATATTACAAATTCATTAAAATAAACAGGCTGATCATACCATACAACCAGCAACAAACTCTTTCTTTTCCACACGTTTAGGAAGGTGCACCGTTCCTGGAGGTACTGCAATACCAGGTCGATGCGTGGGGCGAACGGGGCAAGCCCCTGTTTCGCCTCCCTGTTCTAAAAATCCATTTAATATGAAGTCCTCATATAGAGGACGTATCAGATATTAAACTGATAAGAACAGATACTACACTTGATCTTAGCCAAAAGGCCGAGAAGCGATAACCTGAAATGGGCGCTGGCCTGGGCGCCGGCCTCGCCGGCACAGGCCTCCCCTCCGCGGAGACAGCGCCCTTCCTTCCTTCCAGCCGTACGTACGCTCACCCTTCCCTTCGTGCCACGCCCACCCCTACGTTTATACACATTCTCATTGTACAGATTGTTGCGGCCCTGCCCGGAGGCAGAGCGCTCCAAAAAATCAATTTGACTCTTTGACGTTCCCCTCCACGGAAATCTTTAGTAAAAGGCGAAAGATTTGTGCGTGAATGAAGAGAAACCCGAGCTATAGCCATGTAGGCTCAGGCGTCCCGCTACGCCAACCTAAAGCCTAGCTCGTTTGTTCGCGGTAACAAGGGAGGAGCCTGCGGGGCTGTGGCTTGTTGGCAACATCAGGCAGGCAGGCAGGCAGGCAGGCAGGCAGGCAGGCAGGGCTGGCAGGCTATAATGGAGAGAGAGAGAGAGAGAGAGAGAGAGAGAGAGAGAGAGAGAGAGAGAGAGAGAGAGGGGAGGGGAGGGGAAAAAACAGTAACAATCTCAAAAAAAAAAAAAAAAAAAAAAAAAAAGAACAAAAACGGAGGGAAAACTGCAAACCGCCGAAAGGGGAGTGGCCTCCGCTCGCACTGCATTTGTGACCAGCTGACAAGGCAGTGAGAGAGACAGAGACCACTCACTCCCCTTCATTCTTACTTATTCTGGTTTTTTTTAAAGGAGTGAGCGCTTTTGGCTGCTTTGTTTTATTTATTCACACAGACAGACAGACAGACAGAGACAGACAGAGACAGACAGACAAATCAACCAACAAATGTAAAAATAAAGTTTTATAATATATTATATATATATATATATATATATATATATATATATATATATATACATACACACACACACACACACACACACACACACACACACACATATTACAAATTCATTAAAATAAACAGGCTGATCATACCATACAACCAGCAACAAACTCTTTCTTTTCCACACGTTTAGGAAGGTGCACCGTTCCTGGAGGTACTGCAATACCAGGTCGATGCGTGGGGCGAACGGGGCAAGCCCCTGTTTCGCCTCCCTGTTCTAAAAATCCATTTAATATGAAGTCCTCATATAGAGGACGTATCAGATATTAAACTGATAAGAACAGATTTTTTTTTTTTTTTTTTTATTGGTTATTGTCACAAGTTTCACAATAAATGCATGTTCACAAGATTACATTTGTCTCTTTGTCATTTTTTCTGCATATGTATGTACATAAATTTGTTAAAAGAAATGGGTTTGTAGCACAAGTTTTGTTAAAACAATAAAAACATTTTTGTAATAAATAAGCAGCATCTTAAGATACACAGATGAGTGCATAAATTGTCTTATGAGTCAGTAATGATGCAATACAGTTTTGTATCTTATAAAACCATATTTTCAAATACACATTTTCTCCCTTACTCCCACTTGTCTGTCCCATATTATAATTTAACTGTCCATGCAGGGGGTGGTTCCACACTGGTGGCGGGAGGTGGGCGGGGGAGCCCTGGTCCAGGTCACCCCGCCCACCCGGCCTCTCCAACAGCACAGACCCACTTCCAGGCCACCCAGCGGAGATCCTCTTAAACCACGGCGTGCTGCTCCTCTGTAGTAGTTGAGGTGCGTCGGCACGCAGCGAGGGCCGTGGCGGGCGGCCCTTGATCCTGCCTAACTGGTCCCGGCACCCCCCTCCGAATGACGGTGGGCTGCATAGTTGCGCTGACAGGCCTCCACCAGCTTTAATCGGCCCCGGATTGGCAGCTCCACCCGTTTCCCCACCAACAGGTTTCTGGTCACCCAAATGGCGTCTTTTACGCTGTTAAGGGTGGGCCAGAGCATCGAAAACACGGCTGGTGAGATGTGTTGGCTCCAGCCCACCCCGTTTACCGCTTCTCGGTATCCAAGCGTGGTGGGTACCCCTGCTGGCAGGCTCGGGCACCACAGGGTGCCGGTTCGTGACCATAGATCTTGGGCCGCTCTGCACTCCCAGAGCGCATGCCGCACGGTCTCGGGCGCGCCACACCCTGGCCGCGGGCAGATCGGGTTCCTTGCCATGCCCCGGGAGTGCATCACGGCCCTCGCCGGGAGGATCTCATGGGCAGCCATCCAGGATAGGTCTTTGTGCCTGTTCAAGAGGGCCGGGTGGGAGGCATTCTTCCATATGATCCTGGACTCAGCCTCCCCAAGCCCCCTCACCCGCACCACCGGCTCCTGATCCTGCACACAGGACAAAATAGTTTTGTGATGCATTAAAGTTTGCACAGTTTCCCCTTCCAATTTAAAATGCTTCATAAAACGTGGGATCCCCTCATATATTTTTGGCAGCTTAAAACTTATAGGTATCCTCAAATCCACTTTTAGCATTTTAAGCTGGCGTAAATACCTCCCCATATGGAACTTTACCCAAGCCCCTGTTTTAGTACCCTCTTCTGTAGTTCCATATTTAAAATGTGTATTTAAAAAACAGCTGCCTAAAAACAAATAAAAATCTGGAACTCCTCTTCCTCCGTTTTCTGGTTTTCTCTTCACTACTTCACGTTTCAAGCGTTCCCATTTAGATCCCCATAGGAAGTAGAATACTGCCCGTTCAACCCCTAGGATCACTGTCCTTGGTGGGAAGAAGACACATGAAATCAATAAAAACAAGGGTAAAATCACAGTTTTAATCACCAGGATTTTTCCTTCCCATGTCAACTGTCTCATCCCCCAGTATCCTAATTTTTTCTTCACCTTTGCTAAAATCCCACCCCAATTTCCTGTTCCCCCCCCTTCCTCATCAAAACATACTCCTAAAATCTTAATGTTTGCTGGTTTCACACTGACTTGCAACCCTCCCAGCCGTTCCTCCCCCCATGGCCCGTATAGCTGCGCTGTGGATTTGTCTCTATTTAATTTTGCCCCTGATGCCCTGCCAAACCACTCTGTTAAAACAAAAGCCCTTTCTACTGACCTAGTATCACTGCAAAGAACATTCACATCATCCATATAGAGGGCACACCGCGCTTCCTGTCCCCCACTCCCTGGGATTCTTACCCCTCGGATCCACTCATCCTGCCTAAGCATTTGTGCCAAAGGTTCTACTCCCACCACGTACAACAAGGGAGATAGCGGACAGCCCTGACGGACACCGCGACGTACTGCTATCGCTTTTGACAGTAACCCATTTACCATTATTCTACTTGTAGCATTTTTGTACAGCAGTTCCACCCACTTAATAAACCGCCCTGGAAAGCCCACCTTTTGCAGTACTTGAAACAAGTACTGGTGCGAGAGCCGATCAAAAGCCTTCTCAAAATCCAAGTTTAACACAATAAGCCTCATATTTCTGTCTCTCGCATGACAGATAGTGTCTCTAATCAGAATCAGGCTGTCCGTGATCTTCCTTCCTTGTACTGCACATGCTTGGTCGGGGTGTATGATGTCTTTTAAAACCCGTGACATACGTTTTGCTAAAATCTTACTGAATAACTTAAAATCAGCATTTAAAAGAGTGATTGGCCTCCAATTTTTCAGTTCTTTTTTATTCCCTTTTTTAAAAAGCAGTGTGACAAAACCTTCATTAAAATCCCTCGGTGCTTCCCCCAACTTATCTAATTCTCTAAAAACTTCTAAAACATCCTGTCTTAAAATATCCCAAAATGCCCTATAAAACTCACACGGGAGCCCGTCGGCACCCGGGGACTTCCCTGTTTTAAAACCCTTTAAGCCTTTATCCATTTCCAAATCTGTAATATCTTCTGCCAAAGCCTTTGTGCTTCCAACTTGTGTTTTTATTTGGTTTAAAACCTCTCTCAATACTTCATTATCTATCTTTTCTGCAGTGTATAACTTAGTATAAAAGGTCTCCACCTCCCGTATCACCTCCTCCGTACCCTTTGCCTCTTTTCCTTCACCAATAGTCAACCCTGTTAAAACTGTTCTCTTTTCCATAACCCGTTTGAAAAAGAACCTTGTACATTTCTCCCCTTTTTCAATTTCCTCTGCCCTTGCCCTTAGCATCACCCCTTTGCTCTGTAATGTAGCCAACTCACACATTTCCTTTTTTACATCTTCTATTTCATCATTAAAATCATATCCTTTGTTTACCTGTTCAAAATACCTTTGTAGTCTCTTTTGAAGACCAGCCATTTGTCGGTTTCGTTTCACTTTAATCTCCCTTCCCACCCTCTTAAAAAAATTTGCTACTTTCTCTTTTATATTAATCCACCACTCCACTTTGGTATCATAAAAAACCTGTAATGTTTTCCACTGCTCATATTCCCTTCTAAACTCCGCCTGTATAGTTTTATCAGCCAATAGGGAACAGTTTAATTTCCATATCCCCGCCCCTACTCTCACACCATCTTCGAGTAATATTGTGCTTTGCAGCATAGCGTGGTCAGAAAAAAACACTGGTTTAACCGTTGTCCCCTCTATTGTGCTTCCCCTGGTAAAAACATAATCAATACGAGAAGCCTTTGTCCCATCTGGGCTTCTCCATGTAAAACCAGGCGCTCTTGGTTGCACATGTTTAAAACAATCTGTCAACTTAAAATCTTTAATCAATTCCCGTAGGTACCGTGATGTTTTATCTAATTTAACATCTCTCTCTTTACGTAGCCGCCCTGCCTCTTCTAACACACAGTTAAAATCTCCTCCCATAACTACTGGCATATTTCCCATTAAATGTACTCGCAATTGCTCCAATTGTTCCCACCTTTCATGTTTGTCAGTAAAACCATACATATTTAAAACCTTAAGATCCAATCCTAAAAAATCTAAAACTACCAATAAAATCCGCCCTTCTTGTATTCTTACTACCTTCTTAATAGTTATATTTGGATTTTTAATTAAAATTGCCACCCCATCAGCTTTATTATAATTTGACCCACTCCAGATAGATTGCCCCACCCGCCATTTCTCCTCCCACTGCCTATATGATTTCAGATAAGGTAAGGAACATTCCTGCAACAGGAAAATATCTGCCTGTTCCTTGCTTAAGAAATTTAAAACACTTTCAGCACGGATTGGGGATTTAATGCTTCTTACATTAATGGTAGTGATTGTAAGTGCCATAATGATGAGAAGTAAGTGCTGTAAGCTTAAGCCAGTAAAGTAGAAAGGAGGGAGCATAGAACCCATACCTTCTTGGTTTTATTATTCCACTAACCAACCTTTATTTAATCCTTATTCGGCACTTCATCTATCACCATTGATACTGCTTCTTCCTTCACTGTTTTTCCTTTCTTCCAGTCCCGCTCCCGTCTCTTCCCTCGCTGTACACCGGGTTGCACTACCTCCTTCTGTGGAGTAGATGACCTAATGGGGATGTTCAAAAAGGAAATTTTGTTTGGCGACTCAGTGGGCCATATCCTATTTGGAGAATCGGACGAGGTCCCCAGCTCCTCCTCTGCTCTTGTCCTCTTCTCCATCGGGTCCGCCAAGGGGGATTCTGCCATCCGTTTGGCAACCTGTGCACAAGGCAACTCCTCCTCCTCATCCATATTAGTTGTATTTGCCCCAAGGTCTAAACTTGCCTTGTCCCCCCCCTCCTCGGATTGGCTTTGTTCTACACTATGTCTGTCTTCCTCATTTATTCCTGGATTGTTTTCTACTTCTACCTCATTTCCACTTACCCTTATTTTTTTCCCCTGTCTTGGTCTTGGTACTGGTACTGGATGTGACTGAACTCCTTTTCCTGTGCCTGGTTCTGCCCTTTTTTCCTTTACTAGTTCCTTTTGTAAGGTAGCTGCTCTGCTCGGCATATCTAAAAAGGACAATTCATCCAGTGGCTCAGGAGTCCACACCCTGGCTGATTTTGGATCCTCTCCCCCTCCCCCTTCTGTACCTGACCCCATAGAGGGAAATTCTGCTCCACTTCCTTCTGTTTCCCCCACTCCTTGTGTCTGTCCTTCCCCCTCCTTCCCTCTATTTCCTGTTTCTCTCTCCACTGTACTTACCTCTCTTACCTCTTGGGGTGCCCCCTGCTGGGGAGGCTGTGGATTGCTCCTACCTCTGCTTGGCCCCGCCTCCGGCTCCTCCTCCACTTCCTGCTCCCTCTCCCCTGCCATTTTGTCCTCTGGATTGCCATGCTTGTCGGCCATCTTGGACTTCTTGAGTTTGTTGGCAAACGAGTCAGGGCAATCCCTGTAGAGGTGGTCTGAGCTTCCACATAAATTGCACAGTCTGCCATTGGGACATTCTTCAAACGTGTGCCCAATTTCCCTGCACTTGCCACAAAATATTTTAGTACATGCTTCTGCGAAATGCCCCATGTCTCCACACCGCCTGCATGTCTTAGGCATTCCCTGGTAAAAAACATGACCCCTATTTTCTCCTAACACAATCATTTGTGGTAAGTGTTTCAAACCCATGTAACTGTTCTTTTCCTCCCATTGTTTGATGGGAACCCTCCACGCACATGTCCAGATACCATCATCGTCTAGAACTTTTGCAGCATTTCCCATTACTATGCAAAACCTACTCAGCCATGCACATATATCCTCAGAACATACGGTCTCATTAAACATTCTTACTATTACCGTTTTTCGTGTGTAGTCTGTCAATTTTTCTATGTTAAACAGTTCAAATTTGTCTTTAGCATTTTCAAGCCTCACCCAGAAATCATTTAACAATGCTGCTGAGCAAAAACTAACGTCGAAACCTTTGTTCTGAGGTAGTGCAATTATACAGTTGAAGGCATTTGGGCTAAACCCCAGAATCTTTTGCATGAACTTTCTAGAGAAGTCAAGTCTAGACAAAATTCCCCTTTCCTCCCCCCTTGCTTTTAGGTAAAACCGCACGCTGTGGTGCCTCCTTGTGCCGGCACGTGCTGCCGACATTTTGGAGGCACCCACAGCTTTAAATTAACTTAAAATTTAACTTTGCACTAAAACCACAATAAGTTAAATAAATAGACGAATAAATAGGTAAAATCTTAAAAGACCTTACCTGTTGTTGTCTTCAAATTCAAAAATACCACCAACCTACACAAAAGAAAATACTCACAAACAAGACAAGAATTACAATAAATTCCAGCAATACTGTTATTCACCACCAAAAGGACAATATACTCTCTAAAGAAAATGGCCGCTGCCACTGAAAAGACTGCCGCCTTCCTTTCCCAGAGAGTCGATCGCAACTCCACCCCTTGATCTTAGCCAAAAGGCCGAGAAGCGATAACCTGAAATGGGCGCTGGCCTGGGCGCCGGCCTCGCCGGCACAGGCCTCCCCTCCGCGGAGACAGCGCCCTTCCTTCCTTCCAGCCGTACGTACGCTCACCCTTCCCTTCGTGCCACGCCCACCCCTACGTTTATACACATTCTCATTGTACAGATTGTTGCGGCCCTGCCCGGAGGCAGAGCGCTCCAAAAAATCAATTTGACTCTTTGACGTTCCCCTCCACGGAAATCTTTAGTAAAAGGCGAAAGATTTGTGCGTGAATGAAGAGAAACCCGAGCTATAGCCATGTAGGCTCAGGCGTCCCGCTACGCCAACCTAAAGCCTAGCTCGTTTGTTCGCGGTAACAAGGGAGGAGCCTGCGGGGCTGTGGCTTGTTGGCAACATCAGGCAGGCAGGCAGGCAGGCAGGCAGGCAGGCAGGCAGGGCTGGCAGGCTATAATGGAGAGAGAGAGAGAGAGAGAGAGAGAGAGAGAGAGAGAGAGAGAGAGAGAGAGAGAGAGGGGAGGGGAGGGGAAAAAACAGTAACAATCTCAAAAAAAAAAAAAAAAAAAAAAAAAAAGAACAAAAACGGAGGGAAAACTGCAAACCGCCGAAAGGGGAGTGGCCTCCGCTCGCACTGCATTTGTGACCAGCTGACAAGGCAGTGAGAGAGACAGAGACCACTCACTCCCCTTCATTCTTACTTATTCTGGTTTTTTTTAAAGGAGTGAGCGCTTTTGGCTGCTTTGTTTTATTTATTCACACAGACAGACAGACAGACAGAGACAGACAGAGACAGACAGACAAATCAACCAACAAATGTAAAAATAAAGTTTTATAATATATTATATATATATATATATATATATATATATATATATATATACATACACACACACACACACACACACACACACACACACACATATTACAAATTCATTAAAATAAACAGGCTGATCATACCATACAACCAGCAACAAACTCTTTCTTTTCCACACGTTTAGGAAGGTGCACCGTTCCTGGAGGTACTGCAATACCAGGTCGATGCGTGGGGCGAACGGGGCAAGCCCCTGTTTCGCCTCCCTGTTCTAAAAATCCATTTAATATGAAGTCCTCATATAGAGGACGTATCAGATATTAAACTGATAAGAACAGATTTTTTTTTTTTTTTTTTTTTTGACAAAGTTTATTGATACATTTCACCAATAAATACAAAGTCACTTATATTTTTAAAAAGACAGCATACATATTGGATAAAAGCATGGATAAAAAACATTGCAAACATACATTTTAAAACCATTCATACATACTTCATCATTTTTAAAAGGCCACATTTATACATTTATTGCAATAGTACATTAAAAGGTTTTTAATATAGAAGCATCTTAAAATGCTTAAAAGTCCAGAACAGTTTAATATTATAAAAACCTTTTAACCTCATAATTAGTACATTTTGCATTGTCCTTTTCATATGCATTACAACCCTGTTCCCCCCTGCCCAGGACCCCGAAGAGAGAGGAAGGCAGGGATGAAGCCAGCCGGGAGGTGGGGTGCGTGCATCTGCGGCTCCTCCCGCCCTCCGTCGAGGCCCCTTCCTGTGCGTCTCCAGAGGAAGTCCTCCCCTGTGCCCGCTGTCTCCTTTCAGGCATCCTTGATAAGAACAGATACTACACTTGATCTTAGCCAAAAGGCCGAGAAGCGATAACCTGAAATGGGCGCTGGCCTGGGCGCCGGCCTCGCCGGCACAGGCCTCCCCTCCGCGGAGACAGCGCCCTTCCTTCCTTCCAGCCGTACGTACGCTCACCCTTCCCTTCGTGCCACGCCCACCCCTACGTTTATACACATTCTCATTGTACAGATTGTTGCGGCCCTGCCCGGAGGCAGAGCGCTCCAAAAAATCAATTTGACTCTTTGACGTTCCCCTCCACGGAAATCTTTAGTAAAAGGCGAAAGATTTGTGCGTGAATGAAGAGAAACCCGAGCTATAGCCATGTAGGCTCAGGCGTCCCGCTACGCCAACCTAAAGCCTAGCTCGTTTGTTCGCGGTAACAAGGGAGGAGCCTGCGGGGCTGTGGCTTGTTGGCAACATCAGGCAGGCAGGCAGGCAGGCAGGCAGGCAGGGCTGGCAGGCTATAATGGAGAGAGAGAGAGAGAGAGGAGGGGAAAAAACAGTAACAATCTCAAAAAAAAAAAAAAAAAAAAAAAAAAAAAGAACAAAAACGGAGGGAAAACTGCAAACCGCCGAAAGGGGAGTGGCCTCCGCTCGCACTGCATTTGTGACCAGCTGACAAGGCAGTGAGAGAGACAGAGACCACTCACTCCCCTTCATTCTTACTTATTCTGGTTTTTTTTAAAGGAGTGAGCGCTTTTGGCTGCTTTGTTTTATTTATTCACACAGACAGACAGACAGAGACAGACAGACAGACAAATCAACCAACAAATGTAAAAATAAAGTTTTATAATATTATATATATATATATATATATATATATATATATATATATATATATATATATACATACACACACACACACACACACACACACACACACACACACACACACACACACACACACACACACACACATATTACAAATTCATTAAAATAAACAGGCTGATCATACCATACAACCAGCAACAAACTCTTTCTTTTCCACACGTTTAGGAAGGTGCACCGTTCCTGGAGGTACTGCAATACCAGGTCGATGCGTGGGGCGAACGGGGCAAGCCCCTGTTTCGCCTCCCTGTTCTAAAAATCCATTTAATATGAAGTCCTCATATAGAGGACGTATCAGATATTAAACTGATAAGAACAGATACTACACTTGATCTTAGCCAAAAGGCCGAGAAGCGATAACCTGAAATGGGCGCTGGCCTGGGCGCCGGCCTCGCCGGCACAGGCCTCCCCTCCGCGGAGACAGCGCCCTTCCTTCCTTCCAGCCGTACGTACGCTCACCCTTCCCTTCGTGCCACGCCCACCCCTACGTTTATACACATTCTCATTGTACAGATTGTTGCGGCCCTGCCCGGAGGCAGAGCGCTCCAAAAAATCAATTTGACTCTTTGACGTTCCCCTCCACGGAAATCTTTAGTAAAAGGCGAAAGATTTGTGCGTGAATGAAGAGAAACCCGAGCTATAGCCATGTAGGCTCAGGCGTCCCGCTACGCCAACCTAAAGCCTAGCTCGTTTGTTCGCGGTAACAAGGGAGGAGCCTGCGGGGCTGTGGCTTGTTGGCAACATCAGGCAGGCAGGCAGGCAGGCAGGCAGGCAGGGCTGGCAGGCTATAATGGAGAGAGAGAGAGAGAGAGGAGGGGAAAAAACAGTAACAATCTCAAAAAAAAAAAAAAAAAAAAAAAAAAAAAAAGAACAAAAACGGAGGGAAAACTGCAAACCGCCGAAAGGGGAGTGGCCTCCGCTCGCACTGCATTTGTGACCAGCTGACAAGGCAGTGAGAGAGACAGAGACCACTCACTCCCCTTCATTCTTACTTATTCTGGTTTTTTTTAAAGGAGTGAGCGCTTTTGGCTGCTTTGTTTTATTTATTCACACAGACAGACAGACAGAGACAGACAGACAGACAAATCAACCAACAAATGTAAAAATAAAGTTTTATAATATTATATATATATATATATATATATATATATATATATATATATATATATATACATACACACACACACACACACACACACACACACACACACACACACACACACACACACACACACACATATTACAAATTCATTAAAATAAACAGGCTGATCATACCATACAACCAGCAACAAACTCTTTCTTTTCCACACGTTTAGGAAGGTGCACCGTTCCTGGAGGTACTGCAATACCAGGTCGATGCGTGGGGCGAACGGGGCAAGCCCCTGTTTCGCCTCCCTGTTCTAAAAATCCATTTAATATGAAGTCCTCATATAGAGGACGTATCAGATATTAAACTGATAAGAACAGATTTTTTTTTTTTTTTTTTTTTATTGGGTATTGTCACAAGTTACAATAAAAGATCATCTTATGACCAAAAGGCAATTTGTACATGTCATTTTTGCATCAATAAAAAACTTTACATACAAGTTGTGTGTTTTTTGGAGTTAAAAAAGAGTATGCAACAAGTGAATAAATACATTTCAATGAATAAGTATATAGTAGAAAACAATATAGGTGTCGTACAATTATTGCATTTCCCATCCTTTGTATCCCACACATACATGCATGTACAATGGCAGCATTGAAGGAATAAAGCATATGAGAGCCAATCCCTTCTTGGTTTACCACCAATCAGCTGCCAAAATGAGGCCTCCATATGAGACCAGGTCACATCAAGGTGGTATGCAACGTCATGCGGTTTCATCTGTCCTTTTGTGCCCTCCTCCCACTTATTAGGCAGCCTTTGACATCCCAAAGTTGCACAAGCACATTCACCATCCCTACATGGTTTGTAATAAAAGCTAAAAGGAATATGCAAAGCAAACACTATCTTTCTGAAGTGGGTGGGAGCGGGAGGCCTGTCCCTCGGGTCGCCGCCCACTCTCCCACCCCCGGACCTGCCGTATGGCCGCCCAGCGGAGATCCTCTTAAACCAATGCACGCTGCTCCTCCAAATGGTCTGGGGTGCGTCGGCGAGCAGCGGGTACCGTGGCGGCCTTTGATCCTCCCTACCCATTGGTCCCGGCACCCTCCTCCGAATGGCGGCGGGCTGCATAAGTTCGCTGACAGGCTTCCACCAGTTTCATTTTGCCCCGGAGTGGCAGCTCCAGCCGCTTCCCCACCAGCAGGTTTCTCGCGGCCCAGATGGCGTCTTTAATACTGTTTAGGGTGGGCCAGAGCATCTCAAACACGGCTGGTGTCACGTGTCGGCCCCAGCCCACCCCGTTTACTGCTTTCCAGTAATCCAGTATATGGGCGGCACCTGCTGGCAGGCTCGGGCACCACAGGGTGCCGGTTATTGACCACAGATCTCCGGCCGCACTGCACTCCCAGAGGGCATGCCTCACGGTCTCGGGCGCGCCACACCCGGGCCGCGGGCAGGTGGAGTTCTTTGCCATGCCTCGGGAGTGCATCACGGCCCTCGCCGGGAGGATCTCATGGGCGGCCATCCATGACAGGTCCTTGTGGGCGTTGAGCAGAGCTGGGTGGGCGGCGTTCCGCCACACCACCTTGGACTCGGCCTCCCCGAGTCCCCTGACCCGGCACACCGGCTCCCGCTCCTGCACATAAGACAGAATAGCCTTGTGACTGATCAATGTTTGTGCGGTTTCCCCTTCCAATTTAAAAGTCTGCATAAAACGTGGGATAAAAGCATAACATCCAGACAGATTAAAACTCACGGGCGCTCTCAAATCCACCTTGATCAATTTCAGGCGTCTAAGGTAAGTTCCCAAGTTGAATTTGACCCATGCTGCCGTTTTGTTCTCACCTGCTGCCATCCCATACTTGAAATGTGTGGCCACAAAGCAGCTACCTAAGAACAAGTGGAAGTCCGGCACTCCTTTTCCGCCATTTTCAGGTCTTCTCTTCACCACCTCCCTTCTCAGACGCTCCCATTTTGAGCCCCATAAGAAATAAAAGATGGCCCGTTCCACACCTAAAATCACAGCTTTTGGGGGCATAAAAACAGTAGATATTAATAAAAACAATGGTAAAATCACAGCTTTTATGATTAACACTTTCCCTTCCCATGTCAAGTCTCTGAGCATCCACAACCCCAATTTCTGCCTGGTTTTGGTTAAAAGCCTTGCCCAGTTCCCAGTCCCTCCTCCTTCTTCATCAAAGCAGACACCAAGAATTTTGATGTTTGTGCGCTGTACCTGTAAGTCAATGCCTTGAAGCTTCTCTTCCCCCCACTGTCCAAACATTTGTGCTGTGGATTTGCTTCTGTTTAGCTTTGCACCAGATGCCTTACCATACCATTCTGTGAGTTCAAACACTCTTTGCACTGAGACCTTGTCTGTACAAAGCACGTTGACATCATCCATGTAGAGAATGCATCGTGCCTCTAGGCCTCCACCTCCAGGTATGTGTATTCCCTGAATCCAGTCATCCTGCCTCAGGATCTGCGCCAGAGGCTCAATGCAAGCTACATACAGCAAGGAAGATAACGGGCAGCCCTGTCGGACACCGCGATCTAAAGATATCGCCTTTGATAACTTCCCGTTTACTATGATCCTGCTGACAGTGTCTCTGTACAACAACCTTACCCACTTAATCAACCGCCCAGGGAGTCCCACCTTTTGCAGTACCTGGAACAGGTACTGGTGCGAGACCCGATCAAATGCTTTCTCAAAATCTAAATTTAGTACTACAAGCCGCATTTGTCTGTCTCTCGCATGGCAGATGGTGTCTCTGATCAGTATTAGACCGTCAGTGATCTTCCTTCCCGGTACCGCACAGACCTGGTCAGGGTGAATAAAATCCTTTAAAACACCGGATATACGTGTGGCTATGACCTTGCTGAATAACTTAAGGTCAAGGTTTAAAAGCGTGATCGGCCTCCAATTTTTTAAGTCTTTTCTGTCACCCTTTTTAAATAAAAGTGTAACCACCCCTTCAGTAAAAGCCTCTGGTAGTTTTTCCATAGAATCCACCTCCCGACATATATCTAAAATATCCCCTGCTAAAATATTCCAAAACACTCTATAAAAATCTATTGGCAGTCCATCCAATCCTGGTGATTTACCTGCTTTGAAGCTTTTTTGACTCCGTTCTAATTCTACCATCGTGATGTCATTTGCCAAACCTCCTACATTGCTTACTTTGCTGTGCATACGGTTTAAAACATCCTGCAGGATTTTTTCATTTATATGTTCTGCTGTGTACAATTTTCCATAGAATTTTTCTATTGCCTCCATAATTGCTGCCGTGTCCGTCGCTTCTCCGCCCTCTGTTATCAAAGATGAAATCATGTGCTGTTTATCCATGATTTTTTTAAAGAAATACCTGGTACATTTCTCTCCCTGCTCTATGTCCCTTACCTTTGCTCTAGCAATAATTCCCTTGCTTCGCGCTGTTGCACACGCCCCCATTTCCCTCTTCACTTCCTCTAGTTCACTGTGAAAATCATACCCCTGATTCACCAGAGAAAAATAGCGTTGTAGACGCTTCTGTAAGCCGTTCATTTTAGATCGCTCCCTCTGCTTTTTTTGGTGTCCTATTTTTTTAAAAAAGTCTGCTGTTCTTTTTTTGACCATCAACCACCATTCTAGTTTGGAATCAAAAAAGACTTGCAATGATCCCCACTGCTCATACTTTCTTACATACTCCGCCTGTATTTCTACATCATCCAATAGTGACACATTTAGCTTCCATGTCCCCGCCCCCAAGTCCCCACCATCTCCCAGTGAAATGATACATCTCAACATGGTGTGGTCTGAAAAAAACACAGGTATCATCTCTGTGTTTACCACGTCACACCCTCTAGTGAATACATAATCAATGCGAGATGCCCTCTTCCCATCTACACTCCGCCATGTGAAGCCCTTGTCTTTTCTGTGTGTGTGTTTAAAACTATCAACCAATTTAAAATCTGTAGTTAATTTCTGTAGAAACTTAGATGTTTTGTCTAACGTAAAATCTGTGTTCTGTTTTTGTTTGCACTCTTTGTCAATAATACAATTAAAATCTCCCCCCAATATCAACGGTGTGTTTCCTAACATATACATTTCTAACCTTTGCAGTAGTTCCATTCTTTCCTGCTTCTCTGCAAATCCATATATATTTAAAACCCTAAACTCCTTCCCCATCCATGTTAAAACTAATGATAAAAGTCTACCTGCTTGTATTATTTCCACTTCTTTAAGTGTAATTGTGGCATTCTTTATTAAAACTGCTACCCCATCTGCCCTGTTAAAATTTGACCCACTCCAAACAGAGACTCCACCCTTCCATTTCTCTTCCCATTTTTTGTAAGTTTGTAAAAAAGGTAGGGAACATTCCTGTAACAGGAAAATATCCCCCTTTTGCTTATATAAAAAATCTAAAATATTTTCTGCCCTTACTAATGATCTTATGCTTCTAACATTTATTGTAGCTATTGTGATAGCCATGTAAAAGAGAGATGGAAAACAATATTTCATTAAAATACTAATATATAAATAAATTACAAAAAGGAGAGGGAATCCCTAACACACATTTATTTAGATGAATCAGAAAACCAAACCTTTATTTTACATGTGCTGGTTCTCATGAAATGAGCCTAGACACATCTTCTTCCTTTACGGTTTTGTCCTTGCCTTTTTCTCGTGGTCTTTTCTTGGTCCGTTGCTCTCCCGGTGCTGCCTTGTCCTTGTGTAGAGTAGGTGACTTTAGCTGGATATGAAAAGAAGAAATTTCATTTGATGAATTTCTAGGACATTCAGTACTGCTTTGTTCCTCGGAAGACCCGGAGGCACCTCCTGCTCGGGTCTTCTTCCCCTGTGGGTCCTCCAAAGGAGACTCTGCAGCTCTCTTTGGCATCTGTGCGCAGGGTAAGTCCTCGTCCTCTTCCCCATGTGTGTCTTCTCTAGGGGTGGATGTAACACTAGGGCCCATATCCCCTACACCCATTGAAATAAGTTCTTCTTCTTCTATTTCCATCTCTTTTTCCTTTCCCTCTCCTGGCTCCTCCCCCCTTACCTCCTCAGTACTTACCTCCGCCTCTTCTTCCCTGTTGGTCATGGTGGGAGGCGGTTTGAAGATTCCCTCCAAAACGCTAGGCCCCTCCCTTCTTCCCCGATCTGTGGTCCCGGCCATGCTGCCTCCTTGGTCGGCCATGTTGGTCGCCATCTTGGCTTCCTTTAGCTTGTTAGCAAACGACTTTGGGCAATCCCTGTAGAGGTGAGTGTTTTCCCCACAGAGATTGCACCGTCTGCTGTTGGGACACTGTTCAAAAGTGTGCCCAATTTCTCTACACTTCCTGCAAAATACCTGTTTGCATGCTTCTGCAAAGTGCCCCATTTCACCACATTTTCTACATAACTTGGGCATGTTCTGATAAAAGACATAGCCTCTATTTCCACCCAGCATGATCATCTGGGGCAGATGTTTTAGCCCCAGATACCCATTGGGGTCTGGCCACTGCTGTATGGGTACCCGCCATGCACAGGTCCAAACACCATCTTCATCAAAGACCTTGACCGGTTTTCCTGTGACTGTACAATACCTGCTTAACCACACACTAATATCCTCCCCACTCACTGTTTCATTAAACATCCTTATAATTGCAGTTTTCTTTGAGTTATCTGTTAATTTTTCAATGTTAAACTTGTCAAACTCTTTTCTCCCATTTCCCATTTTCTTCCAGAAATCATTCAAGAAAGCAGCCGTCTGAAAACTTACATCAAACCCTTTGTTCTGAGGAAGTGTGATAACACAGTTCAGCTCAATGGGTGAGAAACCAAGTGTCTTTTGGAGTAGCCTTCGTGAAAAGTCTAGTCTAGACATTGGTAATGTAGCTGTATTGGGTTCTTCTTTAAAGAGGAACCGGACACTGTGGTGTCTCCTTAGACCGGCGTTAGCCGCCATGCTGAGACTACCAATAGTCCACGTTTTCTTCAAAATTTAGAATAGCCAGTAATAGAATATAAGTAAAGAAAAGAGGGAGACCAGGGCCAAAAGGCCCACTTACCTTTGGAAACAGCAATCCCTTGTAAATCAGTGTTCCAATGGCACTCTGAAAGAGAAAAAAAAAGAAAAAAGAAAAAAGGAAGACAACACAAGAGAGGAAAGAAAAAAGGAAAAAGAACACCAAAAAAGGAAAGTTTAACAAACCAATAAACTTATTTCTATCTTAAACCATTCAATTACAATATAACTCTCTGAGCAAGATGGCCGCCGCCACTGAACCGGCTGCAGTCTTCTCTAGCAAAGAGTCGATCCCTTCTCCGCCTCTTGATCTTAGCCAAAAGGCCGAGAAGCGATAACCTGAAATGGGCGCTGGCCTGGGCGCCGGCCTCGCCGGCACAGGCCTCCCCTCCGCGGAGACAGCGCCCTTCCTTCCTTCCAGCCGTACGTACGCTCACCCTTCCCTTCGTGCCACGCCCACCCCTACGTTTATACACATTCTCATTGTACAGATTGTTGCGGCCCTGCCCGGAGGCAGAGCGCTCCAAAAAATCAATTTGACTCTTTGACGTTCCCCTCCACGGAAATCTTTAGTAAAAGGCGAAAGATTTGTGCGTGAATGAAGAGAAACCCGAGCTATAGCCATGTAGGCTCAGGCGTCCCGCTACGCCAACCTAAAGCCTAGCTCGTTTGTTCGCGGTAACAAGGGAGGAGCCTGCGGGGCTGTGGCTTGTTGGCAACATCAGGCAGGCAGGCAGGCAGGCAGGCAGGCAGGCAGGGCTGGCAGGCTATAATGGAGAGAGAGAGAGAGAGAGAGAGAGAGAGAGAGAGAGAGAGAGAGAGAGAGAGAGGGGAGGGGAAAAAACAGTAACAATCTCAAAAAAAAAAAAAAAAAAAAAAAAAAAAAAAAAGAACAAAAACGGAGGGAAAACTGCAAACCGCCGAAAGGGGAGTGGCCTCCGCTCGCACTGCATTTGTGACCAGCTGACAAGGCAGTGAGAGAGACAGAGACCACTCACTCCCCTTCATTCTTACTTATTCTGGTTTTTTTTAAAGGAGTGAGCGCTTTTGGCTGCTTTGTTTTATTTATTCACACAGACAGACAGACAGAGACAGACAGACAAATCAACCAACAAATGTAAAAATAAAGTTTTATAATATAATATTATATATATATACACACACACACACACACACACACACACACACACACATATATTACAAATTCATTAAAATAAACAGGCTGATCATACCATACAACCAGCAACAAACTCTTTCTTTTCCACACGTTTAGGAAGGTGCACCGTTCCTGGAGGTACTGCAATACCAGGTCGATGCGTGGGGCGAACGGGGCAAGCCCCTGTTTCGCCTCCCTGTTCTAAAAATCCATTTAATATGAAGTCCTCATATAGAGGACGTATCAGATATTAAACTGATAAGAACAGATTTTTTTGACAATGTTTATTGATACTTTACACCAATAAATACAACGTCACTTATATGTTAAAAGACAGCATACACATTAGATAAAAAAGATGGTTAAAAGACATAATAGTCATGCATTTTAAAACCATTCTTACAATCTTTTCACTTTTAAAAGCCACATCCTTGCATCTGTTAAAACAGTACATAAAAAGGTTTTTATTATAGAAGCATTTTAAAATGCCTTTAAAAGTCCAAAACAGTTTAATATCATAAAACCTTTTCAATGTCAGATTCACTACTTTGTACATTGTCTTTTTCAGATATATTGCAACCCCTGCCCAGAACCACGAAGAGAGAGGAAGGCAGAGATGACGCCAGCCGGGAGGTGAGGTGCGTACGTCCGCAGCTCCTCCCGCCCTCCGTCGAGGCCCCTTCCTGTGCGTCTCCAGAGGAAGTCCTCCCCTGTGCCCGCTGTCTCCTTTCAGGCATCCATGTCCCCTCAGGAAACGTCGGCGGGAGCCCCGGTCGGTGGTGGCAGGGACCTCCCTGCGTGTGACCTCGGCCCCCTCCTCCAAATGGCGACGTCCGGCGCCACCTGCAGCGTTGTAGTTGCCATCTTTTTCATAGCGTGGAGGGGCACCGTGACGCGCTTCCCCACCAGCAGGTTGCGGGAGGTCCACAGTGCGGCCGTCACGCTTGTGAGGGCGAGCCAGAGTGTCTTGAATTCATCTGATGGCAACTTTTCTACACCCTGGCCCACCCCGTTCACCGCTACCCGGTAAACTTGCGGGAGGACCTCCCCTGCTGGCAGGCTTGGGCATTTCAGGGGGCCGATCGCGGCCCACAGGTCCCTGGCCACGCTGCACTCCCAAAGGACGTGCCGCACGGTCTCAGGCTGGCCGCAGCCTGGCCGTGGGCACACTGCCGTTGCCCCCATGCCCCGGGAGTGCATCACCGCCCGGACCGGGAGGACTTCATGGGCCACCATCCAGGTAAGGTCCTTCTGTTTGTTCCGGAGGGCCGGGTGGGCTGCGTTTGCCCACACTCTTCGAGCCTCCGCCGTTGTCATCCCCACCACTCTGCTCACCTCCTCGCGGTCCTGAACAAGGGAGACCAGAGTTTTTGCGTTCGTTAGTTCCTGAATCGTGCACTTTTCTAAATTGTATTTTGTTAAAAACTTTTTAATAAAAAGGTAATCATGCGGCAATTTAAAAGACACTGGTGTTCTAAGATCTGGTTTTAAAATGCCTAATTTGTACAGATAAGACCCCATCCAGAACCGAGCCATAATGGCTGTCTTGGTCCTGGATGGGGATGTTGCGTATGCTATATGTGCTGCAACAAATTTGCTGCCTAAAAACAGGTGGGGGTCTGGGAGCCCTTTCCCTCCGTTTTCAGGCCTCTTCTTTACTGTTTCTCTCCTCAGGCGCTCCTACTTGGACCCCCACAGGAAATAGAAAATTGCCCGGTCCAATCCTAAAAGAAAGCTCCTTGGAGGACTAAAAACAGAGCACAGTAATAAAAGCAAAGGTAAAATCACTGCTTTTATTACTAAAATTTTCCCTTCCAGAGTCAATTGTCGTAATCCCCACAGTCCAAGTCTCTGTCTCACTTTCCCTAAAGTTGTTGTCCAATTTCCACTCCCTCCTCCTGCCCGGTCAAATTTCACCCCTAAAATCCTGATATTTGTTTCTTTAAAATTTACCCCTAAAACAGTTGGTATGTTCGTCCATGGTCCGAAGAGCTGTGCCTCAGTCTTGTCTCGGTTCAGTTTGGCTCCAGAGGCCCTCCCAAACCATTCTGTTACCTCTAGGGTCCTCTGGGCCGACACCATGTCTGTGCATAAAACTGTCACGTCGTCCATATATAATGAACATGTCACCGTCAGTCCCCCTGGCAGAGTCAGTCCATTGATCCATTGGTCCCTTCTCAAGATTTGCGCCAGTGGTTCCATGCATGTGACAAACAGGAGCGGGGATAAGGGACAACCCTGCCGTACTCCTGAGCGAATAGTAATCGCCTTGGAGAGGTGCCCATTTACCAGAATTCTGCTATTGATGTCTTTATACAACAGGCCCACCCATGCTATAAACCTCCCCGGGAACCCCATCTTTTGCAGTACCTGAAACAGGTACTGGTGTGAGACCCGATCGAAAGCTTTTTCGAAATCTAAATTTAATGCTAATAACCGAATGTTTCTGTCTCTCACATAACAGATGGAGTCACGGATCAGGATCAAGTTGTCCGTGATCCTCCGCCCCGGCACTGCGCAAACTTGATCTGGGTGGATCACGTCTTCTAAAACCAATGACATCCGTCTTGCTAAAATTCTACTAAAAAGCTTACAATCAACATTTAAAAGTGTGATGGGTCTCCAATTTCGGATCTCTGATTTTTCCCCTTTTTTGTGTAATAGAGTCACTATCCCTGACCTAAAACTGTCAGGTAAAACGTCAGAAGTCTGGAAGTCTGTGAAAATACATAAAAGGTCCCCTACTAAAATGTCCCAAAAGGTTTTGTAAAACTCCACGGGGAGCCCATCCTCTCCCGGGGACTTCCCTGTTTTAAAACCTTTTAAAACATTTTGTAGTTCTTCAGTCGTAAAATCTGTAGTTAAAAGTTCCTTGTCTTTAATTGTATTTTCCAATAAATTTGTCACTTCTTCCATTGTTGTTTTGTGTGTTTGTTTTTCACCATATAAATCTTCATAAAACCTTTCTACCACCCCCATAATCCCATGGTTTGTATCCTGTTTTTTATTCCCATCTTTTACTTCAGTCATCCCCCGGCCCCGGGCCATAGTTTTCTTAAAAAAGTACCGTGTACACTTTTCCCCTTCTTCCAATTCCTGTTCTTTACAAGTCATTATATACTTTTTACTCATCTCCTCTGTTAAAAGCATCATCTCTTCCTTTACTTTCTTTATTTCCTCTTTAAAATCATACCCATGATTTACCAAATTAAAATACCTCTGCAGCCGTTTTTGCAGCCCCAACATGCGTCTTCCCTGTTTCTTCTTTTTAAAACTTCCCACCCTTCTAAAAAAAGTCTTGGTCCTCCCCTTCACCATCTCCCACCATTGTGCTCGTGTACTGTACAAGTCTTGGAGGGACTGCCAAAGCTTGTACTGCTCCCTGTATTCTTCTCTTACTTCCTCTTCCAGCAACAGGGAGCAGTTTAGCTTCCACAGCCCTCCCCCTATCGTCACATCTGTGGGGAAAGAAAGGGTGCAAGACAGTAAGGCGTGGTCTGAGAAAAACATGGGGATCAATCTAGCATCTGATGGCGGGCAGTCACGTGTAAAAATGTAGTCAATTCTGGAGGCCCGGGAACCATCACCACTCGACCAGGTGAAGCCCTCCTCCTGTGGATGCATGGTCCGGTAACAGTCGACTAATTTAAAATCCACTTTCAGGTTGGTCAACCTCCCAGACGTTTTATCTAGTTTAAAACCATCTCCAACGTTTTTCCTGTCTTTGCCAGTTAAAACACAGTTAAAATCCCCACCCACTATCAAAGGGACCCTCCCCAGCATGTGGGGCTGCAAATCCCCAAACAATTCGTACCTCTCTTCTTTTTCATTAAAACCATACACATTTAAAACCTTAAAATCCCTCCCTAAAAAATGCAAATTTGCTAAAAGGGCCCGCCCATCCCTCACCACGGTGCAGTCCTTCACCATAATCCTAGAGTTCCTAATTAAAATTGCCACACCATCAGCCTTGTTGTAGTGCGATCCGCTCCAGAGGGAGGGACCTGCAGCCCAGCGCTGCTCCCACTCTCTGTAGGATTTCAGAAATGGGATCGCACACTCTTGTAATAAAAATACATCTGCATTAACTGTTTCTAAAAAAGATAGAATACTCTGTGCTCTTAGAGGTGCCTTCACACTTCTCACATTTATAGTGGCGATTGTGAGAGACATGAGCACGTTTAAAAGAAGGAAAAAACCCAACATCCTGAACATAACAAAGGTACTATATTTTGATCCAATAAAACCCATTAAAACTCATTAAAACTAGTCATCTTCTTCAATTCCTAAAACCACCTCCATTGTTTTTCTGCTGGGGTGGAAGAAGTCCAGGACCGGGGGGTACTCTACCTCAGTTCTGTCAGGGGTTGAGGTTCTCTCCCTCCCTGGTAGGTGTAAGAAGGACACCTCGTTGGGGGAGCCCCCCGGCCAGCAAGGGTCTGACCTTTCTGATGGAGGAGTTTCCTCTTCCGCCGCGGCTCGTTGTTTTTTCTCTGTCTCCTCTGCTAAAGGTGATTCCGCCGGTCTTTTCCCCACCTGTACACTTGGGATCCAAGTGTCCAGTTCGCTTTCTGATACTTGCATGCTTGTTTCTCCTACTATTTGGGGTGAGAGAGAAAGAGAAAAAGAAACATTTTCCCCCACCCACCCTTCTTCCCTGCTTTTTTCACCCTGTTCGGAGTGTGGTTTTACCTCTGGGTCTTTTTGTTTGTCAGCCATTTTATTTGTGACCACACTGTCCTCCGCCATTTTGTCTCCTTTTGCCTCTTTACTTTGCCCCACCCCTTTGTCCTGTTCCCCTCCCCCTCCCTCCTGTCTATGAAAGGCCGGCCCCTTTCTTACCTGTTCGGTTTTTTCCTGGGCTTGGGGAGGGGGTGGAGTTTTTCCTGCCGGTTCCGCCCTTGGCTCCTCCCCTTCCTGCTTCTTCTCCCCAGCCATCTTGTCCCCTTGTTCGCCATGCTGGGCGGCCATCTTGGTCTTCCTAAGTTTGTTGGCAAATGATTGCGGGCAGTCTCTGAAGAGGTGGTTTTCTGCTCCACAGAGATTGCACCTTCTGCCATTTGGGCACTTCTCAAAGGTGTGCCCAGTTTCTCTACACTTGCCACAGAAAACCTTTGTGCATACCTCTGCTAGGTGCCCCATCTCCCCACACCTTCTACAAACTTTGGGCATCCCCGGGTAAAAAATATATCCTCTGTTTTCCCCCAACACCATTGTCTGCGGCAAGTGCTTCATCCCCATATACCCACTTACGTCTTCCCAAAGTTTTATTGGTACTCGCCAAGAACATGTCCAAATTCCATCTTCATCCAGTTCCTTTGTTGCATTCCCTGTTACTGTACAAAATCTTCCAAGCCATGCACAAATATCTTCCGAACTCACTGTCTCATTAAACATTTTAACCATTACTACTTTCTTTGTATAGTCCGTTAATTTTTCTATTTTAAACAGTTCAAAGTGTACTTTCATTTCTTGTATTCTTGTCCAATATGTGTTCATCAAGGCAGCAGTGCAAAAACTAATGTCAAAACCCTTGTTCTGTGGTAGTGCTATGATACAGTTTAGTTCTATGGGGCTAACCCCAAGAATCCCCTGTACATATTTTCTGGAGAAATCTAGCCTGGATGGTGCTGTTATCCCATCTTGCCGAGGAATAAAGGCGAAGCGCACACTGTGGTGCCTCCTAATGCCGGCACGGGCAGCCGACATGGTGGAGGCTCCACCACTTTAAATTTTACACTAAAAATTCAATAAATAGTTCAATAAATAGCTAAAATCAGTATAAAAAGTTGTAAAAAGGTTCAAAACAAGTCTAAAAGCGGATTTAAGAACAAATTTTAGTTTAAACCTTAAAATAAAGGGTTTCCTAAAACAGTTCTAAAATCCACTTACCTTGCTTTTTGAACCGTAAAGATAGCCACACTAACCGTGTAGAAGAAAAGTTGTCCTTTGTAGCTTTCGGCAAACCGCCTTCCGCTCCAAAGGTCGATCCCAGTCTCGTCCTCTTGATCTTAGCCAAAAGGCCGAGAAGCGATAACCTGAAATGGGCGCTGGCCTGGGCGCCGGCCTCGCCGGCACAGGCCTCCCCTCCGCGGAGACAGCGCCCTTCCTTCCTTCCAGCCGTACGTACGCTCACCCTTCCCTTCGTGCCACGCCCACCCCTACGTTTATACACATTCTCATTGTACAGATTGTTGCGGCCCTGCCCGGAGGCAGAGCGCTCCAAAAAATCAATTTGACTCTTTGACGTTCCCCTCCACGGAAATCTTTAGTAAAAGGCGAAAGATTTGTGCGTGAATGAAGAGAAACCCGAGCTATAGCCATGTAGGCTCAGGCGTCCCGCTACGCCAACCTAAAGCCTAGCTCGTTTGTTCGCGGTAACAAGGGAGGAGCCTGCGGGGCTGTGGCTTGTTGGCAACATCAGGCAGGCAGGCAGGCAGGCAGGCAGGCAGGCAGGGCTGGCAGGCTATAATGGAGAGAGAGAGAGAGAGAGAGAGAGAGAGAGAGAGAGAGAGAGAGAGAGAGAGAGAGAGAGAGAGAGGGAGGGGAAAAAACAGTAACAATCTCAAAAAAAAAAAAAAAAAAAAAAAAAAAAGAACAAAAACGGAGGGAAAACTGCAAACCGCCGAAAGGGGAGTGGCCTCCGCTCGCACTGCATTTGTGACCAGCTGACAAGGCAGTGAGAGAGACAGAGACCACTCACTCCCCTTCATTCTTACTTATTCTGGTTTTTTTTAAAGGAGTGAGCGCTTTTGGCTGCTTTGTTTTATTTATTCACACAGACAGACAGACAGAGACAGACAGACAAATCAACCAACAAATGTAAAAATAAAGTTTTATAATATAATATTATATATATATACACACACACACACACACACACACATATATTACAAATTCATTAAAATAAACAGGCTGATCATACCATACAACCAGCAACAAACTCTTTCTTTTCCACACGTTTAGGAAGGTGCACCGTTCCTGGAGGTACTGCAATACCAGGTCGATGCGTGGGGCGAACGGGGCAAGCCCCTGTTTCGCCTCCCTGTTCTAAAAATCCATTTAATATGAAGTCCTCATATAGAGGACGTATCAGATATTAAACTGATAAGAACAGATTTTTTTTTTTTTTTTTTATTCGAAAAGCAAGCTTTATATCAATTTTACATCGAAAATGCAATAAAAACAACAATTATTCATAAAAAACACACATAAAATTCATACACACATACAATAAATGTAAAAAACGCTTCAGGGGTTGGCTAAAAAACACACATCACACATGCAGATTTAAAACATTTGTTGTTCTGATAAAAGTCTATAAAAGTCCCTTCCTCGCCAGCAACTTCTGTAGCAGTGCTGGCGGGAGCTTGCTAGGGTCTTTTAAAAGGAATGAGGTGGGGGAAGGAAAAGAGCCCGACGCCGGGGAGAGGTCATCTTCGTCTGAGCCCGGTCCGTAGTAGTAGGCTGGCAGGGGCGGGACCTCTCCCAAGTCCTCTGTGTCCATCTCAGGGAAAGCTGGTGCGGAGAGGTCCGCCACCATGGAGCCCAGACAGATGACACTCTCCCACACAGATTCCTTGGGCGTTGAAGCCTGTGAAGGCCCCCTGGACGCCGTCTCTTCTGCCTGGGGGGGTGGGGGGGTGGTTGTCCTTTTCTTGTTCCTCCGTCTCCCCTCCTCCTTGGGAGGGGTCAGCCCAGTCCTAGTTCTCTTCTTGGAGGTGCCGGGAGTAGCCTTCTTGGGCTGCCCGGCCGGCCTGGACCCGTCTCTCTGGGGAGGGGGGGCACACAACAGGTGAGTAGATGGTTTTTCTCTTACCTCCCCCTCCCTAGGCTGCTCCTCTTCGCCCGGGACTGCGGCCGCGTCGTCTCTCCGGCCAGCCTCTGCTGTCGTCTCCTCTCCTGCAGCTACCGATGTCCTGGGGCCAGCCGGGGGTCCCGTCGAAGGCACCCCGGAGGGTGCCGCGGCGGTCTCCCCGCCCCTGCCCACGGCCACCGCCGACGCATAAGTAGGAACAGCGTTGGGGCAGGAGCGCTCCAAATGTCCCTCGCCGCGGCATCGTCTGCACCTCCGGGGGCCCTTGCAGTCCCGGGCCACATGTCCAGGGTCCAGGCAGGTGAAGCACTTACGGCCGGGACAGCTCTCCTGCTTATGCCCATACTCCCGGCACACTCTGCAGTGATCAGGCTGACCCCTGTAAAACAAATATCCTCTGTTAGCACCCAAGGAGAAGAGGGCGGGAGGATGCACCACACCCCCCTGGCCATCTTTCTTAAAAGTCATAAAAAATTGACGGCGCCCATTCCACACTCCGAGCTCGTCCCTAACCATCTTATCCCCCGGGTGGACCTCCCCATAGGTCTGGAGGAACCTACGGATATGCTCCGCGGGGACATACGGGTTGAACACGTGGGTGGTGACCAGACGACGGCCCTCCACCCACAGGGGCTCAACCACGAAATGTCTACCCACGGGATGTTGCTTCAGCTCATCCCTCCGCTCCAGGGCACGCTGGTAAACCTCAGCAGAGTCGAAGGTGACCTCAAAGTAGGCCAGGGGCCCATTGCGCTGAGCGCAGATCAGGTCCCAGACCGAGATCCCCAGAGCTTCTTGCAGCACCTCCCGTATGAAGGGGACCCTCTCCATGAAAGGGATCCCCTCCTCACCGGGAGCCCAGCGGAACCTGGCCGTATTGAGCAGGCCTCCACCTGCTCCCCAGCCAGGCCCCGCCGAGGAGGCTGCCGTCGGCCCCAGGGACCCGACCGGCTGACCGCCACCCAGCGCCGGTCCCCCGGTCCCACCATCGGCCATCCTGCTCTCCCCTGCCGAGGGACCCAGAGCAGAGGGAGCCCGCAGTTACTCCAACCGACCACCGGGGAGAGAGATCTTCCTGGTCCACCCGGGATCCTCCAAGACGGCGGGACGAGCCTAAAAACAGGAGGAGGAGCTGGGCGGTTCCCAAGCGGTGGTCGGTGGACAATGCCACCAGACCGATTGCTCATTAGGTTCCGCCCAGACTCCTCCTGTTAAAAAGACAAAGAGAACAACAAATTAGTAAAATCACAATAAAATCTGCATGTAAAAGCTGTAGTAAAAATGTTAAAATTAGATAAAGAATCCAAAATCAACGATACTACACTTGATCTTAGCCAAAAGGCCGAGAAGCGATAACCTGAAATGGGCGCTGGCCTGGGCGCCGGCCTCGCCGGCACAGGCCTCCCCTCCGCGGAGACAGCGCCCTTCCTTCCTTCCAGCCGTACGTACGCTCACCCTTCCCTTCGTGCCACGCCCACCCCTACGTTTATACACATTCTCATTGTACAGATTGTTGCGGCCCTGCCCGGAGGCAGAGCGCTCCAAAAAATCAATTTGACTCTTTGACGTTCCCCTCCACGGAAATCTTTAGTAAAAGGCGAAAGATTTGTGCGTGAATGAAGAGAAACCCGAGCTATAGCCATGTAGGCTCAGGCGTCCCGCTACGCCAACCTAAAGCCTAGCTCGTTTGTTCGCGGTAACAAGGGAGGAGCCTGCGGGGCTGTGGCTTGTTGGCAACATCAGGCAGGCAGGCAGGCAGGCAGGCAGGCAGGCAGGGCTGGCAGGCTATAATGGAGAGAGAGAGAGAGAGAGAGAGAGAGAGAGAGAGAGAGAGAGAGAGAGAGAGAGAGAGAGAGAGAGGGGAGGGGAAAAAACAGTAACAATCTCAAAAAAAAAAAAAAAAAAAAAAAAAAAAAGAACAAAAACGGAGGGAAAACTGCAAACCGCCGAAAGGGGAGTGGCCTCCGCTCGCACTGCATTTGTGACCAGCTGACAAGGCAGTGAGAGAGACAGAGACCACTCACTCCCCTTCATTCTTACTTATTCTGGTTTTTTTTAAAGGAGTGAGCGCTTTTGGCTGCTTTGTTTTATTTATTCACACAGACAGACAGACAGAGACAGACAGACAAATCAACCAACAAATGTAAAAATAAAGTTTTATAATATAATATTATATATATATACACACACACACACACACACACACATATATTACAAATTCATTAAAATAAACAGGCTGATCATACCATACAACCAGCAACAAACTCTTTCTTTTCCACACGTTTAGGAAGGTGCACCGTTCCTGGAGGTACTGCAATACCAGGTCGATGCGTGGGGCGAACGGGGCAAGCCCCTGTTTCGCCTCCCTGTTCTAAAAATCCATTTAATATGAAGTCCTCATATAGAGGACGTATCAGATATTAAACTGATAAGAACAGATTTTTTTTTTTTTTTTTTATTCGAAAAGCAAGCTTTATATCAATTTTACATCGAAAATGCAATAAAAACAACAATTATTCATAAAAAACACACATAAAATTCATACACACATACAATAAATGTAAAAAACGCTTCAGGGGTTGGCTAAAAAACACACATCACACATGCAGATTTAAAACATTTGTTGTTCTGATAAAAGTCTATAAAAGTCCCTTCCTCGCCAGCAACTTCTGTAGCAGTGCTGGCGGGAGCTTGCTAGGGTCTTTTAAAAGGAATGAGGTGGGGGAAGGAAAAGAGCCCGACGCCGGGGAGAGGTCATCTTCGTCTGAGCCCGGTCCGTAGTAGTAGGCTGGCAGGGGCGGGACCTCTCCCAAGTCCTCTGTGTCCATCTCAGGGAAAGCTGGTGCGGAGAGGTCCGCCACCATGGAGCCCAGACAGATGACACTCTCCCACACAGATTCCTTGGGCGTTGAAGCCTGTGAAGGCCCCCTGGACGCCGTCTCTTCTGCCTGGGGGGGTGGGGGGGTGGTTGTCCTTTTCTTGTTCCTCCGTCTCCCCTCCTCCTTGGGAGGGGTCAGCCCAGTCCTAGTTCTCTTCTTGGAGGTGCCGGGAGTAGCCTTCTTGGGCTGCCCGGCCGGCCTGGACCCGTCTCTCTGGGGAGGGGGGGCACACAACAGGTGAGTAGATGGTTTTTCTCTTACCTCCCCCTCCCTAGGCTGCTCCTCTTCGCCCGGGACTGCGGCCGCGTCGTCTCTCCGGCCAGCCTCTGCTGTCGTCTCCTCTCCTGCAGCTACCGATGTCCTGGGGCCAGCCGGGGGTCCCGTCGAAGGCACCCCGGAGGGTGCCGCGGCGGTCTCCCCGCCCCTGCCCACGGCCACCGCCGACGCATAAGTAGGAACAGCGTTGGGGCAGGAGCGCTCCAAATGTCCCTCGCCGCGGCATCGTCTGCACCTCCGGGGGCCCTTGCAGTCCCGGGCCACATGTCCAGGGTCCAGGCAGGTGAAGCACTTACGGCCGGGACAGCTCTCCTGCTTATGCCCATACTCCCGGCACACTCTGCAGTGATCAGGCTGACCCCTGTAAAACAAATATCCTCTGTTAGCACCCAAGGAGAAGAGGGCGGGAGGATGCACCACACCCCCCTGGCCATCTTTCTTAAAAGTCATAAAAAATTGACGGCGCCCATTCCACACTCCGAGCTCGTCCCTAACCATCTTATCCCCCGGGTGGACCTCCCCATAGGTCTGGAGGAACCTACGGATATGCTCCGCGGGGACATACGGGTTGAACACGTGGGTGGTGACCAGACGACGGCCCTCCACCCACAGGGGCTCAACCACGAAATGTCTACCCACGGGATGTTGCTTCAGCTCATCCCTCCGCTCCAGGGCACGCTGGTAAACCTCAGCAGAGTCGAAGGTGACCTCAAAGTAGGCCAGGGGCCCATTGCGCTGAGCGCAGATCAGGTCCCAGACCGAGATCCCCAGAGCTTCTTGCAGCACCTCCCGTATGAAGGGGACCCTCTCCATGAAAGGGATCCCCTCCTCACCGGGAGCCCAGCGGAACCTGGCCGTATTGAGCAGGCCTCCACCTGCTCCCCAGCCAGGCCCCGCCGAGGAGGCTGCCGTCGGCCCCAGGGACCCGACCGGCTGACCGCCACCCAGCGCCGGTCCCCCGGTCCCACCATCGGCCATCCTGCTCTCCCCTGCCGAGGGACCCAGAGCAGAGGGAGCCCGCAGTTACTCCAACCGACCACCGGGGAGAGAGATCTTCCTGGTCCACCCGGGATCCTCCAAGACGGCGGGACGAGCCTAAAAACAGGAGGAGGAGCTGGGCGGTTCCCAAGCGGTGGTCGGTGGACAATGCCACCAGACCGATTGCTCATTAGGTTCCGCCCAGACTCCTCCTGTTAAAAAGACAAAGAGAACAACAAATTAGTAAAATCACAATAAAATCTGCATGTAAAAGCTGTAGTAAAAATGTTAAAATTAGATAAAGAATCCAAAATCAACGATACTACACTTGATCTTAGCCAAAAGGCCGAGAAGCGATAACCTGAAATGGGCGCTGGCCTGGGCGCCGGCCTCGCCGGCACAGGCCTCCCCTCCGCGGAGACAGCGCCCTTCCTTCCTTCCAGCCGTACGTACGCTCACCCTTCCCTTCGTGCCACGCCCACCCCTACGTTTATACACATTCTCATTGTACAGATTGTTGCGGCCCTGCCCGGAGGCAGAGCGCTCCAAAAAATCAATTTGACTCTTTGACGTTCCCCTCCACGGAAATCTTTAGTAAAAGGCGAAAGATTTGTGCGTGAATGAAGAGAAACCCGAGCTATAGCCATGTAGGCTCAGGCGTCCCGCTACGCCAACCTAAAGCCTAGCTCGTTTGTTCGCGGTAACAAGGGAGGAGCCTGCGGGGCTGTGGCTTGTTGGCAACATCAGGCAGGCAGGCAGGCAGGCAGGCAGGCAGGCAGGGCTGGCAGGCTATAATGGAGAGAGAGAGAGAGAGAGGAGGGGAAAAAACAGTAACAATCTCAAAAAAAAAAAAAAAAAAAAAAAGAACAAAAACGGAGGGAAAACTGCAAACCGCCGAAAGGGGAGTGGCCTCCGCTCGCACTGCATTTGTGACCAGCTGACAAGGCAGTGAGAGAGACAGAGACCACTCACTCCCCTTCATTCTTACTTATTCTGGTTTTTTTTAAAGGAGTGAGCGCTTTTGGCTGCTTTGTTTTATTTATTCACACAGACAGACAGACAGAGACAGACAGACAGACAAATCAACCAACAAATGTAAAAATAAAGTTTTATAATATTATATATATATATATATATATATATATATATATATATATATATATATACATACACACACACACACACACACACACACACACACACACACACACACACACACACACACATATTACAAATTCATTAAAATAAACAGGCTGATCATACCATACAACCAGCAACAAACTCTTTCTTTTCCACACGTTTAGGAAGGTGCACCGTTCCTGGAGGTACTGCAATACCAGGTCGATGCGTGGGGCGAACGGGGCAAGCCCCTGTTTCGCCTCCCTGTTCTAAAAATCCATTTAATATGAAGTCCTCATATAGAGGACGTATCAGATATTAAACTGATAAGAACAGATACTACACTTGATCTTAGCCAAAAGGCCGAGAAGCGATAACCTGAAATGGGCGCTGGCCTGGGCGCCGGCCTCGCCGGCACAGGCCTCCCCTCCGCGGAGACAGCGCCCTTCCTTCCTTCCAGCCGTACGTACGCTCACCCTTCCCTTCGTGCCACGCCCACCCCTACGTTTATACACATTCTCATTGTACAGATTGTTGCGGCCCTGCCCGGAGGCAGAGCGCTCCAAAAAATCAATTTGACTCTTTGACGTTCCCCTCCACGGAAATCTTTAGTAAAAGGCGAAAGATTTGTGCGTGAATGAAGAGAAACCCGAGCTATAGCCATGTAGGCTCAGGCGTCCCGCTACGCCAACCTAAAGCCTAGCTCGTTTGTTCGCGGTAACAAGGGAGGAGCCTGCGGGGCTGTGGCTTGTTGGCAACATCAGGCAGGCAGGCAGGCAGGCAGGCAGGCAGGCAGGCAGGGCTGGCAGGCTATAATGGAGAGAGAGAGAGAGAGAGAGAGAGAGAGAGAGAGAGAGAGAGAGAGAGAGAGAGAGGGGAGGGGAGGGGAAAAAACAGTAACAATCTCAAAAAAAAAAAAAAAAAAAAAAAAAAAAGAACAAAAACGGAGGGAAAACTGCAAACCGCCGAAAGGGGAGTGGCCTCCGCTCGCACTGCATTTGTGACCAGCTGACAAGGCAGTGAGAGAGACAGAGACCACTCACTCCCCTTCATTCTTACTTATTCTGGTTTTTTTTAAAGGAGTGAGCGCTTTTGGCTGCTTTGTTTTATTTATTCACACAGACAGACAGACAGACAGAGACAGACAGAGACAGACAGACAAATCAACCAACAAATGTAAAAATAAAGTTTTATAATATATTATATATATATATATATATATATATATATATATATATATACATACACACACACACACACACACACACACACACACACACACATATTACAAATTCATTAAAATAAACAGGCTGATCATACCATACAACCAGCAACAAACTCTTTCTTTTCCACACGTTTAGGAAGGTGCACCGTTCCTGGAGGTACTGCAATACCAGGTCGATGCGTGGGGCGAACGGGGCAAGCCCCTGTTTCGCCTCCCTGTTCTAAAAATCCATTTAATATGAAGTCCTCATATAGAGGACGTATCAGATATTAAACTGATAAGAACAGATACTACACTTGATCTTAGCCAAAAGGCCGAGAAGCGATAACCTGAAATGGGCGCTGGCCTGGGCGCCGGCCTCGCCGGCACAGGCCTCCCCTCCGCGGAGACAGCGCCCTTCCTTCCTTCCAGCCGTACGTACGCTCACCCTTCCCTTCGTGCCACGCCCACCCCTACGTTTATACACATTCTCATTGTACAGATTGTTGCGGCCCTGCCCGGAGGCAGAGCGCTCCAAAAAATCAATTTGACTCTTTGACGTTCCCCTCCACGGAAATCTTTAGTAAAAGGCGAAAGATTTGTGCGTGAATGAAGAGAAACCCGAGCTATAGCCATGTAGGCTCAGGCGTCCCGCTACGCCAACCTAAAGCCTAGCTCGTTTGTTCGCGGTAACAAGGGAGGAGCCTGCGGGGCTGTGGCTTGTTGGCAACATCAGGCAGGCAGGCAGGCAGGCAGGCAGGCAGGGCTGGCAGGCTATAATGGAGAGAGAGAGAGAGAGAGGAGGGGAAAAAACAGTAACAATCTCAAAAAAAAAAAAAAAAAAAAAAAAAAAAAAAGAACAAAAACGGAGGGAAAACTGCAAACCGCCGAAAGGGGAGTGGCCTCCGCTCGCACTGCATTTGTGACCAGCTGACAAGGCAGTGAGAGAGACAGAGACCACTCACTCCCCTTCATTCTTACTTATTCTGGTTTTTTTTAAAGGAGTGAGCGCTTTTGGCTGCTTTGTTTTATTTATTCACACAGACAGACAGACAGAGACAGACAGACAGACAAATCAACCAACAAATGTAAAAATAAAGTTTTATAATATTATATATATATATATATATATATATATATATATATATATATATATATATATATACATACACACACACACACACACACACACACACACACACACACACACACACACACACACACACATATTACAAATTCATTAAAATAAACAGGCTGATCATACCATACAACCAGCAACAAACTCTTTCTTTTCCACACGTTTAGGAAGGTGCACCGTTCCTGGAGGTACTGCAATACCAGGTCGATGCGTGGGGCGAACGGGGCAAGCCCCTGTTTCGCCTCCCTGTTCTAAAAATCCATTTAATATGAAGTCCTCATATAGAGGACGTATCAGATATTAAACTGATAAGAACAGATACTACACTTGATCTTAGCCAAAAGGCCGAGAAGCGATAACCTGAAATGGGCGCTGGCCTGGGCGCCGGCCTCGCCGGCACAGGCCTCCCCTCCGCGGAGACAGCGCCCTTCCTTCCTTCCAGCCGTACGTACGCTCACCCTTCCCTTCGTGCCACGCCCACCCCTACGTTTATACACATTCTCATTGTACAGATTGTTGCGGCCCTGCCCGGAGGCAGAGCGCTCCAAAAAATCAATTTGACTCTTTGACGTTCCCCTCCACGGAAATCTTTAGTAAAAGGCGAAAGATTTGTGCGTGAATGAAGAGAAACCCGAGCTATAGCCATGTAGGCTCAGGCGTCCCGCTACGCCAACCTAAAGCCTAGCTCGTTTGTTCGCGGTAACAAGGGAGGAGCCTGCGGGGCTGTGGCTTGTTGGCAACATCAGGCAGGCAGGCAGGCAGGCAGGCAGGCAGGGCTGGCAGGCTATAATGGAGAGAGAGAGAGAGAGAGGAGGGGAAAAAACAGTAACAATCTCAAAAAAAAAAAAAAAAAAAAAAAGAACAAAAACGGAGGGAAAACTGCAAACCGCCGAAAGGGGAGTGGCCTCCGCTCGCACTGCATTTGTGACCAGCTGACAAGGCAGTGAGAGAGACAGAGACCACTCACTCCCCTTCATTCTTACTTATTCTGGTTTTTTTTAAAGGAGTGAGCGCTTTTGGCTGCTTTGTTTTATTTATTCACACAGACAGACAGACAGAGACAGACAGACAGACAAATCAACCAACAAATGTAAAAATAAAGTTTTATAATATTATATATATATATATATATATATATATATATATATATATATATATATATACATACACACACACACACACACACACACACACACACACACACACACACACACACACACACACACACATATTACAAATTCATTAAAATAAACAGGCTGATCATACCATACAACCAGCAACAAACTCTTTCTTTTCCACACGTTTAGGAAGGTGCACCGTTCCTGGAGGTACTGCAATACCAGGTCGATGCGTGGGGCGAACGGGGCAAGCCCCTGTTTCGCCTCCCTGTTCTAAAAATCCATTTAATATGAAGTCCTCATATAGAGGACGTATCAGATATTAAACTGATAAGAACAGATACTACACTTGATCTTAGCCAAAAGGCCGAGAAGCGATAACCTGAAATGGGCGCTGGCCTGGGCGCCGGCCTCGCCGGCACAGGCCTCCCCTCCGCGGAGACAGCGCCCTTCCTTCCTTCCAGCCGTACGTACGCTCACCCTTCCCTTCGTGCCACGCCCACCCCTACGTTTATACACATTCTCATTGTACAGATTGTTGCGGCCCTGCCCGGAGGCAGAGCGCTCCAAAAAATCAATTTGACTCTTTGACGTTCCCCTCCACGGAAATCTTTAGTAAAAGGCGAAAGATTTGTGCGTGAATGAAGAGAAACCCGAGCTATAGCCATGTAGGCTCAGGCGTCCCGCTACGCCAACCTAAAGCCTAGCTCGTTTGTTCGCGGTAACAAGGGAGGAGCCTGCGGGGCTGTGGCTTGTTGGCAACATCAGGCAGGCAGGCAGGCAGGCAGGCAGGCAGGGCTGGCAGGCTATAATGGAGAGAGAGAGAGAGAGAGGAGGGGAAAAAACAGTAACAATCTCAAAAAAAAAAAAAAAAAAAAAAAAAAAAAAAAGAACAAAAACGGAGGGAAAACTGCAAACCGCCGAAAGGGGAGTGGCCTCCGCTCGCACTGCATTTGTGACCAGCTGACAAGGCAGTGAGAGAGACAGAGACCACTCACTCCCCTTCATTCTTACTTATTCTGGTTTTTTTTAAAGGAGTGAGCGCTTTTGGCTGCTTTGTTTTATTTATTCACACAGACAGACAGACAGAGACAGACAGACAGACAAATCAACCAACAAATGTAAAAATAAAGTTTTATAATATTATATATATATATATATATATATATATATATATATATATATATATATATATATACATACACACACACACACACACACACACACACACACACACACACACACACACACACACACACACACACATATTACAAATTCATTAAAATAAACAGGCTGATCATACCATACAACCAGCAACAAACTCTTTCTTTTCCACACGTTTAGGAAGGTGCACCGTTCCTGGAGGTACTGCAATACCAGGTCGATGCGTGGGGCGAACGGGGCAAGCCCCTGTTTCGCCTCCCTGTTCTAAAAATCCATTTAATATGAAGTCCTCATATAGAGGACGTATCAGATATTAAACTGATAAGAACAGATACTACACTTGATCTTAGCCAAAAGGCCGAGAAGCGATAACCTGAAATGGGCGCTGGCCTGGGCGCCGGCCTCGCCGGCACAGGCCTCCCCTCCGCGGAGACAGCGCCCTTCCTTCCTTCCAGCCGTACGTACGCTCACCCTTCCCTTCGTGCCACGCCCACCCCTACGTTTATACACATTCTCATTGTACAGATTGTTGCGGCCCTGCCCGGAGGCAGAGCGCTCCAAAAAATCAATTTGACTCTTTGACGTTCCCCTCCACGGAAATCTTTAGTAAAAGGCGAAAGATTTGTGCGTGAATGAAGAGAAACCCGAGCTATAGCCATGTAGGCTCAGGCGTCCCGCTACGCCAACCTAAAGCCTAGCTCGTTTGTTCGCGGTAACAAGGGAGGAGCCTGCGGGGCTGTGGCTTGTTGGCAACATCAGGCAGGCAGGCAGGCAGGCAGGCAGGCAGGGCTGGCAGGCTATAATGGAGAGAGAGAGAGAGAGAGGAGGGGAAAAAACAGTAACAATCTCAAAAAAAAAAAAAAAAAAAAAAAAAGAACAAAAACGGAGGGAAAACTGCAAACCGCCGAAAGGGGAGTGGCCTCCGCTCGCACTGCATTTGTGACCAGCTGACAAGGCAGTGAGAGAGACAGAGACCACTCACTCCCCTTCATTCTTACTTATTCTGGTTTTTTTTAAAGGATGTGAGCGCTTTTGGCTGCTTTGTTTTATTTATTCACACAGACAGACAGACAGAGACAGACAGACAGACAAATCAACCAACAAATGTAAAAATAAAGTTTTATAATATTATATATATATATATATATATATATATATATATATATATATATATATATACATACACACACACACACACACACACACACACCACACACACACACACACACACACACACACACACATATTACAAATTCATTAAAATAAACAGGCTGATCATACCATACAACCAGCAACAAACTCTTTCTTTTCCACACGTTTAGGAAGGTGCACCGTTCCTGGAGGTACTGCAATACCAGGTCGATGCGTGGGGCGAACGGGGCAAGCCCCTGTTTCGCCTCCCTGTTCTAAAAATCCATTTAATATGAAGTCCTCATATAGAGGACGTATCAGATATTAAACTGATAAGAACAGATACTACACTTGATCTTAGCCAAAAGGCCGAGAAGCGATAACCTGAAATGGGCGCTGGCCTGGGCGCCGGCCTCGCCGGCACAGGCCTCCCCTCCGCGGAGACAGCGCCCTTCCTTCCTTCCAGCCGTACGTACGCTCACCCTTCCCTTCGTGCCACGCCCACCCCTACGTTTATACACATTCTCATTGTACAGATTGTTGCGGCCCTGCCCGGAGGCAGAGCGCTCCAAAAAATCAATTTGACTCTTTGACGTTCCCCTCCACGGAAATCTTTAGTAAAAGGCGAAAGATTTGTGCGTGAATGAAGAGAAACCCGAGCTATAGCCATGTAGGCTCAGGCGTCCCGGGCGTCCCGCTACGCCAACCTAAAGCCTAGCTCGTTTGTTCGCGGGTAACAAGGGAGGAGCCTGCGGGGCTGTGGCTTGTTGGCAACATCAGGCAGGCAGGCAGGCAGGCAGGCAGGCAGGGCTGGCAGGCTATAATGGAGAGAGAGAGAGAGAGAGGAGGGGAAAAAACAGTAACAATCTCAAAAAAAAAAAAAAAAAAAAAAAAAAAAAAAAGAACAAAAACGGAGGGAAAACTGCAAACCGCCGAAAGGGGAGTGGCCTCCGCTCGCACTGCATTTGTGACCAGCTGACAAGGCAGTGAGAGAGACAGAGACCACTCACTCCCCTTCATTCTTACTTATTCTGGTTTTTTTTAAAGGAGTGAGCGCTTTTGGCTGCTTTGTTTTATTTATTCACACAGACAGACAGACAGAGACAGACAGACAGACAAATCAACCAACAAATGTAAAAATAAAGTTTTATAATATTATATATATATATATATATATATATATATATATATATATATATATATATATATATACATACACACACACACACACACACACACACACACACACACACACACACACACACACACACACACACACATATTACAAATTCATTAAAATAAACAGGCTGATCATACCATACAACCAGCAACAAACTCTTTCTTTTCCACACGTTTAGGAAGGTGCACCGTTCCTGGAGGTACTGCAATACCAGGTCGATGCGTGGGGCGAACGGGGCAAGCCCCTGTTTCGCCTCCCTGTTCTAAAAATCCATTTAATATGAAGTCCTCATATAGAGGACGTATCAGATATTAAACTGATAAGAACAGATACTACACTTGATCTTAGCCAAAAGGCCGAGAAGCGATAACCTGAAATGGGCGCTGGCCTGGGCGCCGGCCTCGCCGGCACAGGCCTCCCCTCCGCGGAGACAGCGCCCTTCCTTCCTTCCAGCCGTACGTACGCTCACCCTTCCCTTCGTGCCACGCCCACCCCTACGTTTATACACATTCTCATTGTACAGATTGTTGCGGCCCTGCCCGGAGGCAGAGCGCTCCAAAAAATCAATTTGACTCTTTGACGTTCCCCTCCACGGAAATCTTTAGTAAAAGGCGAAAGATTTGTGCGTGAATGAAGAGAAACCCGAGCTATAGCCATGTAGGCTCAGGCGTCCCGCTACGCCAACCTAAAGCCTAGCTCGTTTGTTCGCGGTAACAAGGGAGGAGCCTGCGGGGCTGTGGCTTGTTGGCAACATCAGGCAGGCAGGCAGGCAGGCAGGCAGGCAGGGCTGGCAGGCTATAATGGAGAGAGAGAGAGAGAGAGGAGGGGAAAAAACAGTAACAATCTCAAAAAAAAAAAAAAAAAAAAAAAAAAAAAAAGAACAAAAACGGAGGGAAAACTGCAAACCGCCGAAAGGGGAGTGGCCTCCGCTCGCACTGCATTTGTGACCAGCTGACAAGGCAGTGAGAGAGACAGAGACCACTCACTCCCCTTCATTCTTACTTATTCTGGTTTTTTTTAAAGGAGTGAGCGCTTTTGGCTGCTTTGTTTTATTTATTCACACAGACAGACAGACAGAGACAGACAGACAGACAAATCAACCAACAAATGTAAAAATAAAGTTTTATAATATTATATATATATATATATATATATATATATATATATATATATATATATACATACACACACACACACACACACACACACACACACACACACACACACACACACACACACATATTACAAATTCATTAAAATAAACAGGCTGATCATACCATACAACCAGCAACAAACTCTTTCTTTTCCACACGTTTAGGAAGGTGCACCGTTCCTGGAGGTACTGCAATACCAGGTCGATGCGTGGGGCGAACGGGGCAAGCCCCTGTTTCGCCTCCCTGTTCTAAAAATCCATTTAATATGAAGTCCTCATATAGAGGACGTATCAGATATTAAACTGATAAGAACAGATACTACACTTGATCTTAGCCAAAAGGCCGAGAAGCGATAACCTGAAATGGGCGCTGGCCTGGGCGCCGGCCTCGCCGGCACAGGCCTCCCCTCCGCGGAGACAGCGCCCTTCCTTCCTTCCAGCCGTACGTACGCTCACCCTTCCCTTCGTGCCACGCCCACCCCTACGTTTATACACATTCTCATTGTACAGATTGTTGCGGCCCTGCCCGGAGGCAGAGCGCTCCAAAAAATCAATTTGACTCTTTGACGTTCCCCTCCACGGAAATCTTTAGTAAAAGGCGAAAGATTTGTGCGTGAATGAAGAGAAACCCGAGCTATAGCCTGTAGGCTCAGGCGTCCCGCTACGCCAACCTAAAGCCTAGCTCGTTTGTTCGCGGTAACAAGGGAGGAGCCTGCGGGGCTGTGGCTTGTTGGCAACATCAGGCAGGCAGGCAGGCAGGCAGGCAGGCAGGGCTGGCAGGCTATAATGGAGAGAGAGAGAGAGAGAGGAGGGGAAAAAACAGTAACAATCTCAAAAAAAAAAAAAAAAAAAAAAAGAACAAAAACGGAGGGAAAACTGCAAACCGCCGAAAGGGGAGTGGCCTCCGCTCGCACTGCATTTGTGACCAGCTGACAAGGCAGTGAGAGAGACAGAGACCACTCACTCCCCTTCATTCTTACTTATTCTGGTTTTTTTTAAAGGAGTGAGCGCTTTTGGCTGCTTTGTTTTATTTATTCACACAGACAGACAGACAGAGACAGACAGACAGACAAATCAACCAACAAATGTAAAAATAAAGTTTTATAATATTATATATATATATATATATATATATATATATATATATATATATATATATACATACACACACACACACACACACACACACACACACACACACACACACACACACACACACACATATTACAAATTCATTAAAATAAACAGGCTGATCATACCATACAACCAGCAACAAACTCTTTCTTTTCCACACGTTTAGGAAGGTGCACCGTTCCTGGAGGTACTGCAATACCAGGTCGATGCGTGGGGCGAACGGGGCAAGCCCCTGTTTCGCCTCCCTGTTCTAAAAATCCATTTAATATGAAGTCCTCATATAGAGGACGTATCAGATATTAAACTGATAAGAACAGATACTACACTTGATCTTAGCCAAAAGGCCGAGAAGCGATAACCTGAAATGGGCGCTGGCCTGGGCGCCGGCCTCGCCGGCACAGGCCTCCCCTCCGCGGAGACAGCGCCCTTCCTTCCTTCCAGCCGTACGTACGCTCACCCTTCCCTTCGTGCCACGCCCACCCCTACGTTTATACACATTCTCATTGTACAGATTGTTGCGGCCCTGCCCGGAGGCAGAGCGCTCCAAAAAATCAATTTGACTCTTTGACGTTCCCCTCCACGGAAATCTTTAGTAAAAGGCGAAAGATTTGTGCGTGAATGAAGAGAAACCCGAGCTATAGCCATGTAGGCTCAGGCGTCCCGCTACGCCAACCTAAAGCCTAGCTCGTTTGTTCGCGGTAACAAGGGAGGAGCCTGCGGGGCTGTGGCTTGTTGGCAACATCAGGCAGGCAGGCAGGCAGGCAGGCAGGCAGGGCTGGCAGGCTATAATGGAGAGAGAGAGAGAGAGAGGAGGGGAAAAAACAGTAACAATCTCAAAAAAAAAAAAAAAAAAAAAAAGAACAAAAACGGAGGGAAAACTGCAAACCGCCGAAAGGGGAGTGGCCTCCGCTCGCACTGCATTTGTGACCAGCTGACAAGGCAGTGAGAGAGACAGAGACCACTCACTCCCCTTCATTCTTACTTATTCTGGTTTTTTTTAAAGGAGTGAGCGCTTTTGGCTGCTTTGTTTTATTTATTCACACAGACAGACAGACAGAGACAGACAGACAGACAAATCAACCAACAAATGTAAAAATAAAGTTTTATAATATTATATATATATATATATATATATATATATATATATATATATATATATATACATACACACACACACACACACACACACACACACACACACACACACACACACATATTACAAATTCATTAAAATAAACAGGCTGATCATACCATACAACCAGCAACAAACTCTTTCTTTTCCACACGTTTAGGAAGGTGCACCGTTCCTGGAGGTACTGCAATACCAGGTCGATGCGTGGGGCGAACGGGGCAAGCCCCTGTTTCGCCTCCCTGTTCTAAAAATCCATTTAATATGAAGTCCTCATATAGAGGACGTATCAGATATTAAACTGATAAGAACAGATACTACACTTGATCTTAGCCAAAAGGCCGAGAAGCGATAACCTGAAATGGGCGCTGGCCTGGGCGCCGGCCTCGCCGGCACAGGCCTCCCCTCCGCGGAGACAGCGCCCTTCCTTCCTTCCAGCCGTACGTACGCTCACCCTTCCCTTCGTGCCACGCCCACCCCTACGTTTATACACATTCTCATTGTACAGATTGTTGCGGCCCTGCCCGGAGGCAGAGCGCTCCAAAAAATCAATTTGACTCTTTGACGTTCCCCTCCACGGAAATCTTTAGTAAAAGGCGAAAGATTTGTGCGTGAATGAAGAGAAACCCGAGCTATAGCCATGTAGGCTCAGGCGTCCCGCTACGCCAACCTAAAGCCTAGCTCGTTTGTTCGCGGTAACAAGGGAGGAGCCTGCGGGGCTGTGGCTTGTTGGCAACATCAGGCAGGCAGGCAGGCAGGCAGGCAGGCAGGGCTGGCAGGCTATAATGGAGAGAGAGAGAGAGAGAGGAGGGGAAAAAACAGTAACAATCTCAAAAAAAAAAAAAAAAAAAAAAAAAAAAAAAGAACAAAAACGGAGGGAAAACTGCAAACCGCCGAAAGGGGAGTGGCCTCCGCTCGCACTGCATTTGTGACCAGCTGACAAGGCAGTGAGAGAGACAGAGACCACTCACTCCCCTTCATTCTTACTTATTCTGGTTTTTTTTAAAGGAGGTGAGCGCTTTTGGCTGCTTTGTTTTATTTATTCACACAGACAGACAGACAGAGACAGACAGACAGACAAATCAACCAACAAATGTAAAAATAAAGTTTTATAATATTATATATATATATATATATATATATATATATATATATATATATATATATACATACACACACACACACACACACACACACACACACACACACACACACACACACACACACACACACACATATTACAAATTCATTAAAATAAACAGGCTGATCATACCATACAACCAGCAACAAACTCTTTCTTTTCCACACGTTTAGGAAGGTGCACCGTTCCTGGAGGTACTGCAATACCAGGTCGATGCGTGGGGCGAACGGGGCAAGCCCCTGTTTCGCCTCCCTGTTCTAAAAATCCATTTAATATGAAGTCCTCATATAGAGGACGTATCAGATATTAAACTGATAAGAACAGATACTACACTTGATCTTAGCCAAAAGGCCGAGAAGCGATAACCTGAAATGGGCGCTGGCCTGGGCGCCGGCCTCGCCGGCACAGGCCTCCCCTCCGCGGAGACAGCGCCCTTCCTTCCTTCCAGCCGTACGTACGCTCACCCTTCCCTTCGTGCCACGCCCACCCCTACGTTTATACACATTCTCATTGTACAGATTGTTGCGGCCCTGCCCGGAGGCAGAGCGCTCCAAAAAATCAATTTGACTCTTTGACGTTCCCCTCCACGGAAATCTTTAGTAAAAGGCGAAAGATTTGTGCGTGAATGAAGAGAAACCCGAGCTATAGCCATGTAGGCTCAGGCGTCCCGCTACGCCAACCTAAAGCCTAGCTCGTTTGTTCGCGGTAACAAGGGAGGAGCCTGCGGGGCTGTGGCTTGTTGGCAACATCAGGCAGGCAGGCAGGCAGGCAGGCAGGCAGGGCTGGCAGGCTATAATGGAGAGAGAGAGAGAGAGAGGAGGGGAAAAAACAGTAACAATCTCAAAAAAAAAAAAAAAAAAAAAAAGAACAAAAACGGAGGGAAAACTGCAAACCGCCGAAAGGGGAGTGGCCTCCGCTCGCACTGCATTTGTGACCAGCTGACAAGGCAGTGAGAGAGACAGAGACCACTCACTCCCCTTCATTCTTACTTATTCTGGTTTTTTTTAAAGGAGTGAGCGCTTTTGGCTGCTTTGTTTTATTTATTCACACAGACAGACAGACAGAGACAGACAGACAGACAAATCAACCAACAAATGTAAAAATAAAGTTTTATAATATTATATATATATATATATATATATATATATATATATATATATATATATATACATACACACACACACACACACACACACACACACACACACACACACACACACACACACACACACATATTACAAATTCATTAAAATAAACAGGCTGATCATACCATACAACCAGCAACAAACTCTTTCTTTTCCACACGTTTAGGAAGGTGCACCGTTCCTGGAGGTACTGCAATACCAGGTCGATGCGTGGGGCGAACGGGGCAAGCCCCTGTTTCGCCTCCCTGTTCTAAAAATCCATTTAATATGAAGTCCTCATATAGAGGACGTATCAGATATTAAACTGATAAGAACAGATACTACACTTGATCTTAGCCAAAAGGCCGAGAAGCGATAACCTGAAATGGGCGCTGGCCTGGGCGCCGGCCTCGCCGGCACAGGCCTCCCCTCCGCGGAGACAGCGCCCTTCCTTCCTTCCAGCCGTACGTACGCTCACCCTTCCCTTCGTGCCACGCCCACCCCTACGTTTATACACATTCTCATTGTACAGATTGTTGCGGCCCTGCCCGGAGGCAGAGCGCTCCAAAAAATCAATTTGACTCTTTGACGTTCCCCTCCACGGAAATCTTTAGTAAAAGGCGAAAGATTTGTGCGTGAATGAAGAGAAACCCGAGCTATAGCCATGTAGGCTCAGGCGTCCCGCTACGCCAACCTAAAGCCTAGCTCGTTTGTTCGCGGTAACAAGGGAGGAGCCTGCGGGGCTGTGGCTTGTTGGCAACATCAGGCAGGCAGGCAGGCAGGCAGGCAGGCAGGGCTGGCAGGCTATAATGGAGAGAGAGAGAGAGAGAGGAGGGGAAAAAACAGTAACAATCTCAAAAAAAAAAAAAAAAAAAAAAAGAACAAAAACGGAGGGAAAACTGCAAACCGCCGAAAGGGGAGTGGCCTCCGCTCGCACTGCATTTGTGACCAGCTGACAAGGCAGTGAGAGAGACAGAGACCACTCACTCCCCTTCATTCTTACTTATTCTGGTTTTTTTTAAAGGAGTGAGCGCTTTTGGCTGCTTTGTTTTATTTATTCACACAGACAGACAGACAGAGACAGACAGACAGACAAATCAACCAACAAATGTAAAAATAAAGTTTTATAATATTATATATATATATATATATATATATATATATATATATATATATATATATATACATACACACACACACACACACACACACACACACACACACACACACACACACACACACACACACATATTACAAATTCATTAAAATAAACAGGCTGATCATACCATACAACCAGCAACAAACTCTTTCTTTTCCACACGTTTAGGAAGGTGCACCGTTCCTGGAGGTACTGCAATACCAGGTCGATGCGTGGGGCGAACGGGGCAAGCCCCTGTTTCGCCTCCCTGTTCTAAAAATCCATTTAATATGAAGTCCTCATATAGAGGACGTATCAGATATTAAACTGATAAGAACAGATACTACACTTGATCTTAGCCAAAAGGCCGAGAAGCGATAACCTGAAATGGGCGCTGGCCTGGGCGCCGGCCTCGCCGGCACAGGCCTCCCCTCCGCGGAGACAGCGCCCTTCCTTCCTTCCAGCCGTACGTACGCTCACCCTTCCCTTCGTGCCACGCCCACCCCTACGTTTATACACATTCT
>NW_027506957.1:107500-117500 GCF_052324685.1 Brachyhypopomus gauderio
GCGGGGCTGTGGCTTGTTGGCAACATCAGGCAGGCAGGCAGGCAGGCAGGCAGGCAGGGCTGGCAGGCTATAATGGAGAGAGAGAGAGAGAGAGGAGGGGAAAAAACAGTAACAATCTCAAAAAAAAAAAAAAAAAAAAAAAAGAACAAAAACGGAGGGAAAACTGCAAACCGCCGAAAGGGGAGTGGCCTCCGCTCGCACTGCATTTGTGACCAGCTGACAAGGCAGTGAGAGAGACAGAGACCACTCACTCCCCTTCATTCTTACTTATTCTGGTTTTTTTTAAAGGAGTGAGCGCTTTTGGCTGCTTTGTTTTATTTATTCACACAGACAGACAGACAGAGACAGACAGACAGACAAATCAACCAACAAATGTAAAAATAAAGTTTTATAATATTATATATATATATATATATATATATATATATATATATATATATATATATATACATACACACACACACACACACACACACACACACACACACACACACACACACACACACACACACATATTACAAATTCATTAAAATAAACAGGCTGATCATACCATACAACCAGCAACAAACTCTTTCTTTTCCACACGTTTAGGAAGGTGCACCGTTCCTGGAGGTACTGCAATACCAGGTCGATGCGTGGGGCGAACGGGGCAAGCCCCTGTTTCGCCTCCCTGTTCTAAAAATCCATTTAATATGAAGTCCTCATATAGAGGACGTATCAGATATTAAACTGATAAGAACAGATACTACACTTGATCTTAGCCAAAAGGCCGAGAAGCGATAACCTGAAATGGGCGCTGGCCTGGGCGCCGGCCTCGCCGGCACAGGCCTCCCCTCCGCGGAGACAGCGCCCTTCCTTCCTTCCAGCCGTACGTACGCTCACCCTTCCCTTCGTGCCACGCCCACCCCTACGTTTATACACATTCTCATTGTACAGATTGTTGCGGCCCTGCCCGGAGGCAGAGCGCTCCAAAAAATCAATTTGACTCTTTGACGTTCCCCTCCACGGAAATCTTTAGTAAAAGGCGAAAGATTTGTGCGTGAATGAAGAGAAACCCGAGCTATAGCCATGTAGGCTCAGGCGTCCCGCTACGCCAACCTAAAGCCTAGCTCGTTTGTTCGCGGTAACAAGGGAGGAGCCTGCGGGGCTGTGGCTTGTTGGCAACATCAGGCAGGCAGGCAGGCAGGCAGGCAGGCAGGGCTGGCAGGCTATAATGGAGAGAGAGAGAGAGAGAGGAGGGGAAAAAACAGTAACAATCTCAAAAAAAAAAAAAAAAAAAAAAAGAACAAAAACGGAGGGAAAACTGCAAACCGCCGAAAGGGGAGTGGCCTCCGCTCGCACTGCATTTGTGACCAGCTGACAAGGCAGTGAGAGAGACAGAGACCACTCACTCCCCTTCATTCTTACTTATTCTGGTTTTTTTTAAAGGAGTGAGCGCTTTTGGCTGCTTTGTTTTATTTATTCACACAGACAGACAGACAGAGACAGACAGACAGACAAATCAACCAACAAATGTAAAAATAAAGTTTTATAATATTATATATATATATATATATATATATATATATATATATATATATATATATATACATACACACACACACACACACACACACACACACACACACACACACACACACACACACACACACATATTACAAATTCATTAAAATAAACAGGCTGATCATACCATACAACCAGCAACAAACTCTTTCTTTTCCACACGTTTAGGAAGGTGCACCGTTCCTGGAGGTACTGCAATACCAGGTCGATGCGTGGGGCGAACGGGGCAAGCCCCTGTTTCGCCTCCCTGTTCTAAAAATCCATTTAATATGAAGTCCTCATATAGAGGACGTATCAGATATTAAACTGATAAGAACAGATTTTTTGAGTTGACGTGGTTTATTGACTCTTAAACATTCTGTACATCACATTTAACATGTAAAGAATACATTCCATCATGTATGTTCCTGTATACATCCTGTATAAGCATGCATTTAGTCTTTTCCCCCAGGGTTCGAGAGGAGGTAGGACGGCCCAGACGGATGACATCATCATCTTTTTCATGTACACATGGCCACCACAAACATGGAAGCAGGGCCTTGATCGCCTCTCAGCCTGCTGTATACACACTTTGATACATAAAAGGACTTGACCAGATGAATTAATAATATAAATAAAATAAATAAATACATAAATGAGTGAGTAAATAAAACCATGAACAATAAAACATCTATTAAAACATACTGTCCGTGTCTTCTTTTAAAACCATCAACTCTTTATGGTCACACTAGAGTAGAAAAAAAACACTGGTAAAACCATCCCATAACAAAACAAAAGTCATCAGCCGTACACTTTAAAAGATATCACATAAAAACCCAGTAAGGCCCATAAGACATACAAGAATGACTCATGAGGCCATAACCCAAGGCCAGTCCTTCTCACTAACATAACCTATTCAGCGTGTCAAAAAGTCTCTGTTCATCAAGTCCCCAATTTGAGCTGCGCTGAATAGCGAGGAAGTGGCGGGGGAAGGCCCGGGGCCCTGATCAGCTGGTGCACACACACCCCCCTCTGCGCCCAGCGGAGATCCTCCCCCAGCCTGCTGTCCCCGCTCAGGTGCCATTTCCCCTCCGGGGGCGTCGGCAGGAGCCCCGGCTGGTGGTGGCGGGGACCCCCCTGCGTGAGGCCTCGGCCCCCTCCTCCAAATGTCGACGCCCGGTGACCCCTGCAGCGACGATGTTGCCAGCGTTTGCATAGCGTGCAGGGGCACCGTCACGCGCTTCCCCACCAGCAGGTTGCGGGAGGTCCACAAGGCGTCTTTAACACTGTTTAGGGTGAGCCAGAGTGTTGCAAATTCCTTTGCTGGCAACGTGTCTACCCCCTGACCCACCCCGCTTATCGCTAGCCGATAATCTCGTGCGTGGACCTCCCCTGCTGGTAGGCTTGGGCATTTCAGGGGGCCGACCGTGGCCCACAGGTCCCTCGCCACTCTGCACTCCCAGAGTGCATGCCTCACAGTCTCTGGTACGCCACACCTTGGCTGCGGGCACACCGCGGTTGCCGCCATGCCCCGGGAGTGCATCACCGCCCGGACCGGGAGAACCTCATGAGCTGCAAGCCAGGACAGGTCTTTTTGTCTGTTCGGCAAGGAAGGGTGTGCTGCGTTCCTCCACACCCTCTGGGCCTCCCGCCGCGTGAGCCCTGGTATAGGGGTTACCTCCTCCTGATCCTGCACAGAAGCCATAATCAACTTTGCATTGCTTAAAATCTTCACACCCACCCCTTCTATAGAATATTTCTTTAAAAACTTTTTTATAAAAACATGCTCGGGGGATAAGGTAAAAGCCACTGGGGTTTTCAGGTCCAGTTTGACAAGGCCCAGACTCCTCAAATAGGACCCTGTCCAGAAACGCGTCGTCACGGCTGCTTTGGACCTCTTCTGTCCCGTCATCAAGGCCAGTCGGACATGAAGTGCCACGAACTGGCTGCCCAAGAACAGGTAAGGATCAGGGAGGCCTTTCCCTCCATTCTCCTTCCTCTTTTTCACCACCTCACGTCTGAGCCTCTCCCACTTGGTTCCCCAAAGGAAGTAGAAGATGGCGCGATCCAGCCCTAAAAGAAAGTGTCTTGGGGGACTAAAAACAGAACAGGTCAATAAAAGCAAAGGGAAAATCACTGCTTTTGTTATTAAGATTTTACCTTCCAATGTCAGTTTCCTCAGTCCCCAAAACCCCAACTTTTTCCTGACTTTCCCTAAGAGGTCAGTCCAGTTTGTCTTCCCAGTCCCATCTTTATCAAAACGTACCCCTAAAATTTTAAAAGCTGGATTCCTAAGATTTACATCTAGTCCACATTCGCCTTCCCTCCATGGGCCAAAAAGTTGGGCCTCTGATTTTTCTCTATTCAACCGTGCACCAGCCGCCCTTCCATACCAGTCAGTGAGGTCTAAAACTCGCTTAGCTGATAAAACATCTCTGCATAAAATAGTCACGTCATCCATGTAGAGTTGGCATGTAACTGTCAGTCCGCCAGGTAGGTCTAGTCCTTTGATCCATTTATCCCTTCTCAAAATCTCTGCTAACGGTTCTATCCCAGCTACGAACAACAGGGGGGATAAAGGACAACCCTGCCGTACCCCTGAGCATATATTTACTGCTTTTGTTAGATGCCCATTTACAAGAATTCTGCTAGTGATGTCCCTGTATAGCAGACCCACCCATTTTAAAAACCTCCCCGGAAAACCCATCTTTTGCAGTACCTCAAAGAGGTACTGGTGCGAGACCCGATCAAAGGCTTTTTCGAAATCTAAATTTAGTACTAATAGCCGCATTTTCCTGTCTCTCGCATAACAGATGGAGTCCCGGATCAGTATGAGGTTGTCCGTGATCCTTCGCCCTGGAACCGCGCAGGCTTGATCCGGGTGGATCACGTCCGCTAAAACTGTCGACATTCTGAGTGCTAAAATTTTACTAAAAACTTTACAGTCACAGTTTAAAAGCGTAATTGGGCGCCAATTTTTAATGTCAGTCTTGTCCCCTTTTTTAAAAAGCAAGGACACTATCCCTACTCTAAAACTGTCAGGCATTTTCTCTAGGTGTACAAACTCATTAAAAACCTTTAATAAATCTTCTGCTAAAAGGTTCCAAAAGGTCATATAGAACTCTACAGGGAGACCATCTTCCCCTGGGGCTTTCCTTGTTTTGAACCCTTTTAGACTCTGGTCCAGCTCTTCCCTTGAAAAATCCCCTTCCAACCCTCCAGGATTTTGTATTTTTTTCCCCAGAAACTCTACTACTTCCCTCATTACTCCCTCCTGAATATCTTTTTTCCCATATAAGTGAGTGTAAAATTCTTCCACCACTTCACAGATCTCTTCATTTTTACTTACCTTATTTCCCCCTTTATTCAGTTCAGTGATACCCCCACTCTTAGACATTATCTTTTTAAAAAAATATCTGGTACATTTCTCCCCTTCTTCTAGCTCCCTCTCTTTACATCTCACCATCACACCTTTGCTTCTTTTTTCCCATAAGGCCGCCATTTCTTTTTTAACTTCTTTTATTTCTTCTACAAAGTCCAAACCTTGATTTACCAAATTAAAATACCGTTGTAATCTTTTTTGCAGCCCCACCATCTGTCTATTTTGTTTTTTCTTTTTCTCTCTCCCTACCTTTTTAAAAAACGTCTGAGTCCTGCCCTTCACCATTTCCCACCATTGTGCGTGTGTGTCATACAAGTCCTGGAGGGTCTGCCAGAGGCCATACTGCTCCCCATAGGCTTCCACTACCTCCGCATCCTCCAATAAGGAGCAGTTCAGCCTCCAGAGCCCTCCCCCTATCGTCACACCAGTGGCGAGAGACATAGTGCAAGTTAACATTAGGTGATCAGAAAAAAACACAGGAGACAATGTCGCATCCGTGGGCGGGCAATCTCTAGTAAAAACATAATCAATCCGGGAGGCTCTGGTGCAATCACTACTAAACCAAGTGAAGCCCTCCTCCCTTGGATGCATTTTCTTAAAACAGTCCACTAGGCTAAAATCACTCACCAATTCTTTTAGTTTCCCTGATGAAATATCTAATTTAAAACAGTCATCTGCCTTTTTCCTGTCTTTCTTTGATAAAACACAATTAAAATCCCCTCCCACAATTAGTGGGATCCTCCCCGTCATGTGAGGCTGCAAATCTTCCAAAAGTCCCACCCTCTCAGTTTTATCATTAAAACCATATACATTTAAAACCCTAAAATCCTTCCCATAAAATGTCAGGTCAGCTAAAAGGGCCCGCCCATCTTTCACCACCGTGTAACCCTTCACCTGTATCCCTGTATTTCGTATTAAAATTGCCACACCATCCGACTTGTTATTATTTGAACCACTCCAAACTGAATTTCCTCCATCCCATTTGTCCTCCCATGTTTTATATGACTTTAAAAAGGGTAAAGAACATTCCTGTAATAAAAACACATCTGCCAATTCTCCCTTTAAAAATCCTAAAACACTTTCAGCACGTAGTGGAGATCTAACACTTCTAACATTTATTGTAGCTATACTGATGGACATAATAAATAATGATAAAAGGGGACTAAGCCATAAAACCAGCATTAAAGGGAATTTAAAAGTGCTCATACCTTCAGAACTTTTTTTACCTCTATACCACTCTTTATTCGTATTACATGTAATCATGTTTCTCCTCCAAGCTCCACCGATATCGCCTCTTCCTTGATCTTCCTTCCTTTCTTCCATTGTCTCTCCCGTTTTTGTCCTCTTTGTGTCGCCGGCTGTTCCGCCTCCCTTTCCTCCTCCATTTGTATTTCCACCTCCTCCTGGTGGTTGTCCTTTTGGGGTGTGGACCTAAGTTTAAAATGTAGAAAAGAGATTTCGTTTGGCGATCCCCCTGGCCATGATCTGGAGGATGATTCCGCCGACCCCCCTCCTTCCTCCTCCGCCCTGGTCTTCTTCTCCCGTTGGTCGTTCAGGGGAGACTCCGCTGTCCTCTTGGCCACCTGTGCACACGGTAATTCCTCTCCCTCCCCACTATCCTCTTCCTCCCCCTCCATCGTAATTAAACTGCTCCCTGTTTCCCCTGAATCAAAAAAAACCCTGCTCAATTTCATTGTTATCCCCTTCCCCCTTTTCTGTCTCCTCCCTATTCTCAATGATTCTATCCTCCCTTCCCACTTCTTCCTGCCCTGTTTCTTGCATCTGTTCTCTTCCTTCTTTGTCTCCTGTAACTATTTCACCCGTAATCACCTCGCTGGCCCCCTGGTCTGCCCCCTGCTGGGGAGGCTGTGGGTTGCTCACCACACCACTCGGCCCCGCCTCCGGCTCCTCCTCCACTTCCTGCTCCTTCTCCCCAGCCATTTTGTCCTCTGCAGCACCATGCTTGGCGGCCATCTTAGATTTTTTTAGTTTGTTGGCAAATGATTCTGGGCAATCTCTGAAGAGGTGGTTAAAATCCCCACAGAGGTTGCACCTTCTGCCATTTGGGCATTCCTCAAAGGTGTGCCCAATTTCTCTACATTTACCACAAAAACTCTTATCACATGCTTCTGCCAAATGTCCCATATCACCACACTTCCTACAAGCTTTTGGCATATTTTGATAAAAGATGTACCCTCTGTTTTCGCCCAGTACTATTGTCTGTGGCAAATGTTTTAAACCCATGTAACTATGTTCCTCTTCCCACTGTTTAACTGGTATCCGCCAAGCACAAGTCCAAATACCGTCTTCATCAAACACTTTTACTGCATCTCCCATTACAGTACAATACCTCCTTAGCCAAGCACAAATGTCTTCAGGACATACCGTTTCATTAAACATTCTTACTATTACTGTCTTCCTAGTGTAGTCTGTCAGTTTTTCCACATTGAAAATTCTAAACTGTTCTTGTACCTTTTGTAGTCTAACCCAGAAATCGTTTAATAAGGGAGCCGAGCAAAAGCTCACATCGAACCCCTTGTTTTGTGGCAAAGCAATAATACAATTAAATGCTGTTGGAGTAAAACCCAAAATTTTCTGCATGTATTTCCTAGAAAAATCCAGTCTTGACATGGTCACTTTTTCCTCTCCCCTAGTTTTTAAGTAGAAACGCACGCTGTGGTGCCTCCCCATGCCGGCACGAGCAGCCGACATGATGGAGGCACCCACAGCTATCTACTTTTTAAAACTAAGCTAAGATAATAGGTGTAAAAGTGTTAAAAAGCGCTTACCTTGTAAAATCCCAGGAAAGTCCTGTAATAAAAACAGAGGTGTGTGTGTGTGTGTGTGTGTGTGTGTGTGTGTGTGTGTGTGTGTGTATGTATATATATATATATATATATATATATATATATATATATATATAATATTATAAAACTTTATTTTTACATTTGTTGGTTGATTTGTCTGTCTGTCTGTCTCTGTCTGTCTGTCTGTGTGAATAAGATAAGAACAGATACTACACTTGATCTTAGCCAAAAGGCCGAGAAGCGATAACCTGAAATGGGCGCTGGCCTGGGCGCCGGCCTCGCCGGCACAGGCCTCCCCTCCGCGGAGACAGCGCCCTTCCTTCCTTCCAGCCGTACGTACGCTCACCCTTCCCTTCGTGCCACGCCCACCCCTACGTTTATACACATTCTCATTGTACAGATTGTTGCGGCCCTGCCCGGAGGCAGAGCGCTCCAAAAAATCAATTTGACTCTTTGACGTTCCCCTCCACGGAAATCTTTAGTAAAAGGCGAAAGATTTGTGCGTGAATGAAGAGAAACCCGAGCTATAGCCATGTAGGCTCAGGCGTCCCGCTACGCCAACCTAAAGCCTAGCTCGTTTGTTCGCGGTAACAAGGGAGGAGCCTGCGGGGCTGTGGCTTGTTGGCAACATCAGGCAGGCAGGCAGGCAGGCAGGCAGGCAGGGCTGGCAGGCTATAATGGAGAGAGAGAGAGAGAGAGGAGGGGAAAAAACAGTAACAATCTCAAAAAAAAAAAAAAAAAAAAAAAAGAACAAAAACGGAGGGAAAACTGCAAACCGCCGAAAGGGGAGTGGCCTCCGCTCGCACTGCATTTGTGACCAGCTGACAAGGCAGTGAGAGAGACAGAGACCACTCACTCCCCTTCATTCTTACTTATTCTGGTTTTTTTTAAAGGAGTGAGCGCTTTTGGCTGCTTTGTTTTATTTATTCACACAGACAGACAGACAGAGACAGACAGACAGACAAATCAACCAACAAATGTAAAAATAAAGTTTTATAATATTATATATATATATATATATATATATATATATATATATATATATATATATATACATACACACACACACACACACACACACACACACACACACACACACACACACACACACACATATTACAAATTCATTAAAATAAACAGGCTGATCATACCATACAACCAGCAACAAACTCTTTCTTTTCCACACGTTTAGGAAGGTGCACCGTTCCTGGAGGTACTGCAATACCAGGTCGATGCGTGGGGCGAACGGGGCAAGCCCCTGTTTCGCCTCCCTGTTCTAAAAATCCATTTAATATGAAGTCCTCATATAGAGGACGTATCAGATATTAAACTGATAAGAACAGATACTACACTTGATCTTAGCCAAAAGGCCGAGAAGCGATAACCTGAAATGGGCGCTGGCCTGGGCGCCGGCCTCGCCGGCACAGGCCTCCCCTCCGCGGAGACAGCGCCCTTCCTTCCTTCCAGCCGTACGTACGCTCACCCTTCCCTTCGTGCCACGCCCACCCCTACGTTTATACACATTCTCATTGTACAGATTGTTGCGGCCCTGCCCGGAGGCAGAGCGCTCCAAAAAATCAATTTGACTCTTTGACGTTCCCCTCCACGGAAATCTTTAGTAAAAGGCGAAAGATTTGTGCGTGAATGAAGAGAAACCCGAGCTATAGCCATGTAGGCTCAGGCGTCCCGCTACGCCAACCTAAAGCCTAGCTCGTTTGTTCGCGGTAACAAGGGAGGAGCCTGCGGGGCTGTGGCTTGTTGGCAACATCAGGCAGGCAGGCAGGCAGGCAGGCAGGCAGGGCTGGCAGGCTATAATGGAGAGAGAGAGAGAGAGAGGAGGGGAAAAAACAGTAACAATCTCAAAAAAAAAAAAAAAAAAAAAAAAAAAAAAAAGAACAAAAACGGAGGGAAAACTGCAAACCGCCGAAAGGGGAGTGGCCTCCGCTCGCACTGCATTTGTGACCAGCTGACAAGGCAGTGAGAGAGACAGAGACCACTCACTCCCCTTCATTCTTACTTATTCTGGTTTTTTTTAAAGGAGTGAGCGCTTTTGGCTGCTTTGTTTTATTTATTCACACAGACAGACAGACAGAGACAGACAGACAGACAAATCAACCAACAAATGTAAAAATAAAGTTTTATAATATTATATATATATATATATATATATATATATATATATATATATATATATATATACATACACACACACACACACACACACACACACACACACACACACACACACACACACACACACACACACACA
>NW_027506957.1:122500-190000 GCF_052324685.1 Brachyhypopomus gauderio
ATTTGCTGCCTAAAAACAGGTGGGGGTCTGGGAGCCCCTTCCCTCCATTTTCAGGTCTCTTCTTTACTGTCTCTCTTCTCAGGCGCTCCCACTTGGACCCCCACAGGAAGTAAAAGATCGCCCGATCCAAACCTAAAAGAAAGCGCCTTGGGGGACTAAAAACAGAGCACAGTAATAAAAGCAAAGGTAAAATCACTGCTTTTATTACTAAAATTTTCCCTTCCAAAGTCAATTGTCTTAGTCCCCATAGTCCAAGTCTCTGTCTAACTTTCCCTAAGGTTGTTATCCAGTTTCCACTCCCTCCTCCTGCCCGGTCAAATTTCACCCCTAAAATCCTGATATTGGTTTCTTTAAAATTTACCCCTAAAACAGTTGGTACGTTCGTCCATGGTCCAAAGAGCTGTGCCTCCGTCTTGTCTCGGTTCAGTTTGGCTCCAGAGGCCCCCCCAAACCATTCTGTTACCTCTAGGGTCCTCTGGGCCGACACCATGTCTGTGCATAAAACTGTCACGTCGTCCATATATAATGAACATATCACCGTCAGTCCCCCTGGCAAAGTCAGTCCATTGATCCATTGGTCCCTTCTCAAGATTTGCGCCAGTGGTTCTATGCATGTGACGAACAGGAGCGGGGATAAGGGGCAACCCTGCCGTACTCCTGAGCGAATAGTAATCGCCTTGGAGAGGTGCCCATTTACCAAAATTCTGCTATTGATGTCGTTATACAACAGGCCCACCCATGCTATAAACCTCCCCGGGAACCCCATCTTTTGCAGTACCTGAAACAGGTACTGGTGTGAGACCCGATCAAAAGCTTTTTCGAAATCTAAATTTAGTGCTAATAACCGAATGTTTCTGTCTCTCACATAACAGATGGAGTCACGGATCAGGATCAAGTTGTCCGTGATCCTCCGCCCCGGCACTGCGCAAGCTTGATCTGGGTGAATCACGTCTTCTAAAACCAATGACATTCGTCTTGCTAAAATTCTGCTAAAAAGCTTACAATCAACGTTTAAAAGTGTGATAGGTCTCCAATTTCTGATCTCTGATTTTTCTCCTTTTTTGTGCAGCAGAGTCACTATCCCTGACCTAAAACTGTCAGGTAAAACGTCACAAGTCTGGAAGTCTGTAAAAATACATAAAAGGTCCCCTACTAAAATGTCCCAAAAGGTTCTATAAAACTCCACGGGGAGCCCATCCTCTCCCGGGGACTTCCCTGTTTTAAAACCTTTTAAAACATTTTGTAGCTCTTCTGTCGTAAAATCTGTAATTAAAATTTCACCATCTTTTATTGTATTTTCCAAAAAATTTGTCACTTCTTCCATTGTTGCGTTGTGTGTTTGTTTTTCACCATATAAATCTTCATAAAACCTTTCTACCACCCCCATAATCCCATGGTTTGTATCCTGTTTTTTATTCCCATCTTTCACTTCAGTCATCCCACCACCCCGTGCCATAGTTTTCTTAAAAAAGTACCGTGTACACTTTTCCCCTTCTTCCAATTCCTGTTCTTTACAAGTCATTATATACTTTTTGCTCATCTCCTCTGTTAAAAGCATCATCTCTTCCTTTACTTTCTTTATTTCCTCTTTAAAATCATACCCATGATTTACCAGATTAAAATACCTCTGCAGCCGTTTTTGCAGCCCCAACATGCGTCTTTCCTGTTTCTTCTTTTTAAAACTTCCCACCCTTCTAAAAAAAGTCTTGGTCCTCCCCTTCACCATCTCCCACCATTGTGCTCGTGTACTGTACAAGTCTTGGAGGGACTGCCAGAGCTTGTACTGCTCCCTGTATTCTTCTCTTACTTCCTCTTCCAGCAACAGGGAGCAGTTTAGCTTCCACAGCCCTCCCCCTATCGTCACATCTGTGGGGAAAGAAAGGGTGCAAGACAGTAAGGCGTGGTCTGAAAAAAACATGGGGATCAATCTAGCATCTGATGGCGGGCAGTCACGTGTAAAAATGTAGTCAATTCTGGAGGCCCGGGAACCATCACCACTCGACCAGGTGAAGCCCTCCTCCTGTGGATGCATGGTCCGGTAACAGTCAACTAATTTAAAATCCACTTTCAGGTTGGTCAACCTCCCAGACGTTTTATCTAATTTAAAACCATCTCCCACGTTTTTTCTGTCTTTACTAGTTAAAACACAGTTAAAATCCCCGCCCACTATTAAAGGAGCCCTCCCCAGCATGTGGGGCTGCAAATCCCCAAACAATTCAAACCTCTCTTCTTTTTCATTAAAACCATACACATTTAAAACCTTAAAATCCCTCCCTAAAAAATGCAAATTAGCTAAAAGGGCCCGCCCATCCCTCACCACGGTGCAGCCCTTCACCACAATCCTGGAGTTTCTGATTAAAATAGCGACACCATCAGCCTTATTGTAGTGCGACCCACTCCAGAGGGAGGGACCCGCAGCCCAACGCTGCTCCCACTCTCTGTAAGATTTCCGGAAGGGGATCGCACACTCTTGTAATAAAATCACATCAGCATTTACAGTTTCTAAAAATGTTAAAATACTCTGTGCTCTTAGGGGTGCCTTCACACTTCTCACATTTATGGTGGCGATTGTGAGAGACATGAGCATATATTTAAAAGGGAGATGTACAAACATTCTTATATTACTTTGCATCTTAATTTTTCTTAAATCTTAAAAAATTTAAACCATGGACACCTCCTCCTCTGTCTCTTCCTGCCCCCCGGGGAGGGGGGGTGGGGGTGGGGTAGGGGGAGGTGGAGAGGGGAAGGGGAAGGGGGAGAGAGGTGAGAAAGGTGGTGTGTCCTCAATTATGGAATCCTCCGGTGGTACAATTTTGGGTGTGGGTGTTCTTAACCTTATTTCTAGGAAAGATACCCCATTTGGTGACCCTTCTGGCCACGTCCTGTTCCCCTCTGAGGACCCGGTTGCGTCTTGCTCCATTCGATGTTTCTTCTCCACCATGTCCACCAGAGGAGACCCTGCCGGCCTCTTCCCTGTTTGTGTACTTACCCCTTCTTTCTCTTCTAGCACCGTCTCCATTACACATTCCTTGTCTTTTCCAACTCCTGTCTCTTCCTTTCCACTTGTTTGTCCCTCCTTCTCTCCCTTTTCCTCTTCCTGATCCCGGTCCTTTGCCTCGGTCTCCTGGCTGGGGGCGGGGGCCTGCTGGTTGGTTGATTTTCCCGCCATTCCACTTGGCCCCGCCCCTTCTTCTTCCTCCTGCTGCCTTGCCTTCTGACCATGCTGCCAGGCGGCCATTTTCTCCTTCATGTCGGCGGCCATCTTGGCTGCCTTCATTTTGTTTGCATAGGACCTGGGACAATCTCTAAACAGATGGTTATTGGCTCCACACAGATTACACAATCTCCCATTTGGGCACTCCTCGAAGGAGTGCCCAATTTCTCTACACTTTTTACACACAACTTCCTGGCATGCCTCGGCTAAATGTCCCATACGACCACATTTTCGGCACAGTTTTGGCATCCCCTGATAAAAAATGTAGCCCCGGTTTTCACCCAACACTATCATAGAGGGTAGATGTCTAAGACCCAGATATCCTTCTGGGTCTTCCCACTGTTGTATGGGGACTCTCCAAGAGCCTGTCCATACACCGTCCTCGTCTACCACTTTCATAGGTGGGCTTTTTACCGTGCAAAATCTGGCCAGCCATGTCCTAATGTCTTCTCCAGTCACAGTTTCATTGAACATTCTAACAATCACCACTTTGTGTGAATTATCAGAAAGCTTTTCCACTGTGAACATGGAGAACTGGTCTTTAACCGTTTCATATCTATGCCAAAAGTCCTGTAACTGGTGTGTTGTGCAGAAGCTTACATCAAAACCCTTATTTCCTGGTAGCGAAATCAAACAGTTCAAATCAGAGACAGAAAAGCCGAGAGCACCCTGGAGAAGCTTCCTTGAGAAGTCCAACCTCGACATCCCAAGAAGTTTCCCCTCTACTTCTTTAAATAAGAGTCGGACACTGTGGTGCCTCCTCACACCGGCCCGAGGAGCCGACATGGTGGAGGCACCACCACTTGGAATTCACAGACAACACACTAAAAAGTTCTCCAATAAATAACTAAAAAGGTAAAAAAGGTAAAAGGGCTGTAAAAGGGATCAAAACAAGTCTAAAAGCAAATTAAGAACTAAATTAGACAGTCCCTAAAATAAGAGTCTCCTAAAAAAGTTCTAAAATTTACTTACCTTGTACTTTGACCTCTTTTTCCAGCAGTCACACGAAACCGTGTAGAGAAAATTTCCCTTCCAGAGCTTTTCGCCGCCAAAGCGCCTCCTGCCCTGAAAGTCGATCCCAGTCCCGACCTCTTGATCTTAGCCAAAAGGCCGAGAAGCGATAACCTGAAATGGGCGCTGGCCTGGGCGCCGGCCTCGCCGGCACAGGCCTCCCCTCCGCGGAGACAGCGCCCTTCCTTCCTTCCAGCCGTACGTACGCTCACCCTTCCCTTCGTGCCACGCCCACCCCTACGTTTATACACATTCTCATTGTACAGATTGTTGCGGCCCTGCCCGGAGGCAGAGCGCTCCAAAAAATCAATTTGACTCTTTGACGTTCCCCTCCACGGAAATCTTTAGTAAAAGGCGAAAGATTTGTGCGTGAATGAAGAGAAACCCGAGCTATAGCCATGTAGGCTCAGGCGTCCCGCTACGCCAACCTAAAGCCTAGCTCGTTTGTTCGCGGTAACAAGGGAGGAGCCTGCGGGGCTGTGGCTTGTTGGCAACATCAGGCAGGCAGGCAGGCAGGCAGGCAGGCAGGGCTGGCAGGCTATAATGGAGAGAGAGAGAGAGAGAGGAGGGGAAAAAACAGTAACAATCTCAAAAAAAAAAAAAAAAAAAAAAAAAAAAAAAAGAACAAAAACGGAGGGAAAACTGCAAACCGCCGAAAGGGGAGTGGCCTCCGCTCGCACTGCATTTGTGACCAGCTGACAAGGCAGTGAGAGAGACAGAGACCACTCACTCCCCTTCATTCTTACTTATTCTGGTTTTTTTTAAAGGAGTGAGCGCTTTTGGCTGCTTTGTTTTATTTATTCACACAGACAGACAGACAGAGACAGACAGACAGACAAATCAACCAACAAATGTAAAAATAAAGTTTTATAATATTATATATATATATATATATATATATATATATATATATATATATATATATATACATACACACACACACACACACACACACACACACACACACACACACACACACACACACACACACACACATATTACAAATTCATTAAAATAAACAGGCTGATCATACCATACAACCAGCAACAAACTCTTTCTTTTCCACACGTTTAGGAAGGTGCACCGTTCCTGGAGGTACTGCAATACCAGGTCGATGCGTGGGGCGAACGGGGCAAGCCCCTGTTTCGCCTCCCTGTTCTAAAAATCCATTTAATATGAAGTCCTCATATAGAGGACGTATCAGATATTAAACTGATAAGAACAGATACTACACTTGATCTTAGCCAAAAGGCCGAGAAGCGATAACCTGAAATGGGCGCTGGCCTGGGCGCCGGCCTCGCCGGCACAGGCCTCCCCTCCGCGGAGACAGCGCCCTTCCTTCCTTCCAGCCGTACGTACGCTCACCCTTCCCTTCGTGCCACGCCCACCCCTACGTTTATACACATTCTCATTGTACAGATTGTTGCGGCCCTGCCCGGAGGCAGAGCGCTCCAAAAAATCAATTTGACTCTTTGACGTTCCCCTCCACGGAAATCTTTAGTAAAAGGCGAAAGATTTGTGCGTGAATGAAGAGAAACCCGAGCTATAGCCATGTAGGCTCAGGCGTCCCGCTACGCCAACCTAAAGCCTAGCTCGTTTGTTCGCGGTAACAAGGGAGGAGCCTGCGGGGCTGTGGCTTGTTGGCAACATCAGGCAGGCAGGCAGGCAGGCAGGCAGGCAGGGCTGGCAGGCTATAATGGAGAGAGAGAGAGAGAGAGGAGGGGAATAAACAGTAACAATCTCAAAAAAAAAAAAAAAAAAAAAAAGAACAAAAACGGAGGGAAAACTGCAAACCGCCGAAAGGGGAGTGGCCTCCGCTCGCACTGCATTTGTGACCAGCTGACAAGGCAGTGAGAGAGACAGAGACCACTCACTCCCCTTCATTCTTACTTATTCTGGTTTTTTTTAAAGGAGTGAGCGCTTTTGGCTGCTTTGTTTTATTTATTCACACAGACAGACAGACAGAGACAGACAGACAGACAAATCAACCAACAAATGTAAAAATAAAGTTTTATAATATTATATATATATATATATATATATATATATATATATATATATATATATATACATACACACACACACACACACACACACACACACACACACACACACACACACACACACACACACACATATTACAAATTCATTAAAATAAACAGGCTGATCATACCATACAACCAGCAACAAACTCTTTCTTTTCCACACGTTTAGGAAGGTGCACCGTTCCTGGAGGTACTGCAATACCAGGTCGATGCGTGGGGCGAACGGGGCAAGCCCCTGTTTCGCCTCCCTGTTCTAAAAATCCATTTAATATGAAGTCCTCATATAGAGGACGTATCAGATATTAAACTGATAAGAACAGATACTACACTTGATCTTAGCCAAAAGGCCGAGAAGCGATAACCTGAAATGGGCGCTGGCCTGGGCGCCGGCCTCGCCGGCACAGGCCTCCCCTCCGCGGAGACAGCGCCCTTCCTTCCTTCCAGCCGTACGTACGCTCACCCTTCCCTTCGTGCCACGCCCACCCCTACGTTTATACACATTCTCATTGTACAGATTGTTGCGGCCCTGCCCGGAGGCAGAGCGCTCCAAAAAATCAATTTGACTCTTTGACGTTCCCCTCCACGGAAATCTTTAGTAAAAGGCGAAAGATTTGTGCGTGAATGAAGAGAAACCCGAGCTATAGCCATGTAGGCTCAGGCGTCCCGCTACGCCAACCTAAAGCCTAGCTCGTTTGTTCGCGGTAACAAGGGAGGAGCCTGCGGGGCTGTGGCTTGTTGGCAACATCAGGCAGGCAGGCAGGCAGGCAGGCAGGCAGGGCTGGCAGGCTATAATGGAGAGAGAGAGAGAGAGAGGAGGGGAAAAAACAGTAACAATCTCAAAAAAAAAAAAAAAAAAAAAAAAAAAAAAAGAACAAAAACGGAGGGAAAACTGCAAACCGCCGAAAGGGGAGTGGCCTCCGCTCGCACTGCATTTGTGACCAGCTGACAAGGCAGTGAGAGAGACAGAGACCACTCACTCCCCTTCATTCTTACTTATTCTGGTTTTTTTTAAAGGAGTGAGCGCTTTTGGCTGCTTTGTTTTATTTATTCACACAGACAGACAGACAGAGACAGACAGACAGACAAATCAACCAACAAATGTAAAAATAAAGTTTTATAATATTATATATATATATATATATATATATATATATATATATATATATATATATATACATACACACACACACACACACACACACACACACACACACACACACACACACACACACACACACACACACATATTACAAATTCATTAAAATAAACAGGCTGATCATACCATACAACCAGCAACAAACTCTTTCTTTTCCACACGTTTAGGAAGGTGCACCGTTCCTGGAGGTACTGCAATACCAGGTCGATGCGTGGGGCGAACGGGGCAAGCCCCTGTTTCGCCTCCCTGTTCTAAAAATCCATTTAATATGAAGTCCTCATATAGAGGACGTATCAGATATTAAACTGATAAGAACAGATTTTTTTTTTTTTTTTATTCGAAAAGCCAAGCTTTACAATCATAATACATTCACATAATACATAATTCACATAATTCACATAATACATAGTCATTTCAGTAAAACCACACACTTTAAAATTATGACAGAGCCAGACTTTAACAACAATAAATCAATAAAAATTCATAAAACACTCACATCAGGTTCATATACATATACATAAAAATGCAATAAACGTCTCTAATTTAGCTAAGATTTCTTTACCATGCCTTTCTTGCCTGTCTTGTTCTTCCTATGCCACAAAATGTCATCCACCAAGAATCCATTCCTCTGTAAATAGTTTCGGCATTCCAAGTCCGACCACCCAACTTCTTTAAACTCTGCGCGTATTCTCGCCTCACGCGCTTTAGCCTTGGTTAACCATGGCTCCTCCTTTTGAACACAGGGGGTGGGGGCCGGATGGAGGGAGGAACAACCTCCCTCTACTCCTGTGCCTGGCCCGCTCTTGCCGCCATCACAGTTGCCCGCTGAAGGCGGGGCCTCTCCGTCTCCCTGGCTCTCCTTCTCTCCTGCAGCAGTTTTTGGCCGAGAGGGGGACTCCTCCATGGGTCCCGAGGTGAGAGCTTGTGAGGGCCTGGGCGCCGCTTCCTCAGCCTGGGGGGGTGGGGGGATGGTCCTGCTCTCCTTAATCCCACGTCTTCCCTCCTCCTCGGGAGGGGTCAGCCCCGTCCTGGTCCTCTTCTTGGAGGTGCCGGGAGTAACTGTCTTTGGCTGCCCGGCCGGTCTGGACCCAACTCTCTGGGGAGGGGGGGCACACAACAAATGAGTGAGTGTTCTCCTTACCTCCCCCTCTATTGGACGCTCCTCTTCACCCGGGACTGCAACAGCGTTGTCTCCCCGGCCGTCCCCCGCCGTCTTCCCCTCATCTGCGGTCACTGATGTCCCGGGGGCGGCCAGGGGTCCCGTCGGAGCCGCCCCGGAGGGTGCCACGGCAGTCTCCATGCTCCTGCCCCCTATCACCGCCGACGCATAGGTGGAACCAGCGTTGGGGCAGGAGCGCTCCAAATGTCCATCACAGCGGCATCTTCTGCACCTCCGGGGGCCCTTGCAGTCCCGGGCCAAATGTCCAGGGTCCAGACAGTTGTGGCACTTACGACCCGGGCAGCTCTCCTCCTTGTGTCCGTACTCCCGGCACACTCTACAATGGTCGGGCTGACCCCTGTAAAACAAATAGCCTCGATTAGCACCCAAGGAGAAGAGGGCGGGAGGGTGGACCACACCCCCCTTACCATCCTCTCTAAAAATCATAAAAAACTGGCGGCGCCCATTCCATACACCGAGCTCGTCCCGCACATACTTCTCCCCCGGGTGGACCTCCCCGTAGTTCTGGAGGAACCTGCGGATATGCTCCGTGGGGACGTAAGGGTTGAACACGTGGGTGGTGACCATCCGACGGCCCTCCACCCACAGGGGCTCAACCACAAAATACTTCCCCACCGGATGTAATTTCAGCTCATCCCTCCGCTCCAGGATGCGCTGGTACACCTCAGCAGAGGAGAAGGTGACCTCAAAGTAGGCCAAGGGACCATTGCGCTGGGCGCAGATCAAGTCACCGATCGCAATCCCCAAGGCCTCGAACAGCACCTCCCGGATGAAGGGGACCCTCTCCAAGAAAGGGATCCCCTCTACACCAGGAGCCCAGCGGAACCTGGCCGTATTGAGCAGGCCTCCACCTGCTCCCCAGCCAGGCCCCGCCGAGGAGGCTGCCGTCGGCCCCGGGGCCCCGACCGGCCGACCGCCGCCCAGCGCCGGTCCCTCAGGCCCACCATCAGCCATCCCCCTCTACCCTGCCGGAAACCCGGAGCAGAGAGAGCCCGCAGTTCCTCCGTTGACCACCGGGGGTAAGATCTTGCTGGTCCACCCGGGATCCTCCAAGCCGGCGAGACGAGCCTAAAAACAGGAGGAGGAGCTGGGCGGTTCCCAAGCGGTGGTCGGTGGACAATGCCACCAGACCGATTGCTCATTAGGTTCCGCCCAGACTCCTCCTGTTAAAAACACAAGCAAAGGGCAGGATTAGTAAACAGGCATAAAAACAAGCATGTAAAAGCTGTAGTATTTAAAACAGATAAATCTGAAACGATACTACACTTGATCTTAGCCAAAAGGCCGAGAAGCGATAACCTGAAATGGGCGCTGGCCTGGGCGCCGGCCTCGCCGGCACAGGCCTCCCCTCCGCGGAGACAGCGCCCTTCCTTCCTTCCAGCCGTACGTACGCTCACCCTTCCCTTCGTGCCACGCCCACCCCTACGTTTATACACATTCTCATTGTACAGATTGTTGCGGCCCTGCCCGGAGGCAGAGCGCTCCAAAAAATCAATTTGACTCTTTGACGTTCCCCTCCACGGAAATCTTTAGTAAAAGGCGAAAGATTTGTGCGTGAATGAAGAGAAACCCGAGCTATAGCCATGTAGGCTCAGGCGTCCCGCTACGCCAACCTAAAGCCTAGCTCGTTTGTTCGCGGTAACAAGGGAGGAGCCTGCGGGGCTGTGGCTTGTTGGCAACATCAGGCAGGCAGGCAGGCAGGCAGGCAGGCAGGGCTGGCAGGCTATAATGGAGAGAGAGAGAGAGAGAGGAGGGGAAAAAACAGTAACAATCTCAAAAAAAAAAAAAAAAAAAAAAAGAACAAAAACGGAGGGAAAACTGCAAACCGCCGAAAGGGGAGTGGCCTCCGCTCGCACTGCATTTGTGACCAGCTGACAAGGCAGTGAGAGAGACAGAGACCACTCACTCCCCTTCATTCTTACTTATTCTGGTTTTTTTTAAAGGAGTGAGCGCTTTTGGCTGCTTTGTTTTATTTATTCACACAGACAGACAGACAGAGACAGACAGACAGACAAATCAACCAACAAATGTAAAAATAAAGTTTTATAATATTATATATATATATATATATATATATATATATATATATATATATATATATACATACACACACACACACACACACACACACACACACACACACACACACACACACACACACACACATATTACAAATTCATTAAAATAAACAGGCTGATCATACCATACAACCAGCAACAAACTCTTTCTTTTCCACACGTTTAGGAAGGTGCACCGTTCCTGGAGGTACTGCAATACCAGGTCGATGCGTGGGGCGAACGGGGCAAGCCCCTGTTTCGCCTCCCTGTTCTAAAAATCCATTTAATATGAAGTCCTCATATAGAGGACGTATCAGATATTAAACTGATAAGAACAGATACTACACTTGATCTTAGCCAAAAGGCCGAGAAGCGATAACCTGAAATGGGCGCTGGCCTGGGCGCCGGCCTCGCCGGCACAGGCCTCCCCTCCGCGGAGACAGCGCCCTTCCTTCCTTCCAGCCGTACGTACGCTCACCCTTCCCTTCGTGCCACGCCCACCCCTACGTTTATACACATTCTCATTGTACAGATTGTTGCGGCCCTGCCCGGAGGCAGAGCGCTCCAAAAAATCAATTTGACTCTTTGACGTTCCCCTCCACGGAAATCTTTAGTAAAAGGCGAAAGATTTGTGCGTGAATGAAGAGAAACCCGAGCTATAGCCATGTAGGCTCAGGCGTCCCGCTACGCCAACCTAAAGCCTAGCTCGTTTGTTCGCGGTAACAAGGGAGGAGCCTGCGGGGCTGTGGCTTGTTGGCAACATCAGGCAGGCAGGCAGGCAGGCAGGCAGGCAGGGCTGGCAGGCTATAATGGAGAGAGAGAGAGAGAGAGGAGGGGAAAAAACAGTAACAATCTCAAAAAAAAAAAAAAAAAAAAAAAAAAAAAAAAGAACAAAAACGGAGGGAAAACTGCAAACCGCCGAAAGGGGAGTGGCCTCCGCTCGCACTGCATTTGTGACCAGCTGACAAGGCAGTGAGAGAGACAGAGACCACTCACTCCCCTTCATTCTTACTTATTCTGGTTTTTTTTAAAGGAGTGAGCGCTTTTGGCTGCTTTGTTTTATTTATTCACACAGACAGACAGACAGAGACAGACAGACAGACAAATCAACCAACAAATGTAAAAATAAAGTTTTATAATATTATATATATATATATATATATATATATATATATATATATATATATATATATACATACACACACACACACACACACACACACACACACACACACACACACACACACACACACACACATATTACAAATTCATTAAAATAAACAGGCTGATCATACCATACAACCAGCAACAAACTCTTTCTTTTCCACACGTTTAGGAAGGTGCACCGTTCCTGGAGGTACTGCAATACCAGGTCGATGCGTGGGGCGAACGGGGCAAGCCCCTGTTTCGCCTCCCTGTTCTAAAAATCCATTTAATATGAAGTCCTCATATAGAGGACGTATCAGATATTAAACTGATAAGAACAGATTTTTTTTTTTTTTTTATTCGAAAAGCCAAGCTTTACAATCATAATACATTCACATAATACATAATTCACATAATTCACATAATACATAGTCATTTCAGTAAAACCACACACTTTAAAATTATGACAGAGCCAGACTTTAACAACAATAAATCAATAAAAATTCATAAAACACTCACATCAGGTTCATATACATATACATAAAAATGCAATAAACGTCTCTAATTTAGCTAAGATTTCTTTACCATGCCTTTCTTGCCTGTCTTGTTCTTCCTATGCCACAAAATGTCATCCACCAAGAATCCATTCCTCTGTAAATAGTTTCGGCATTCCAAGTCCGACCACCCAACTTCTTTAAACTCTGCGCGTATTCTCGCCTCACGCGCTTTAGCCTTGGTTAACCATGGCTCCTCCTTTTGAACACAGGGGGTGGGGGCCGGATGGAGGGAGGAACAACCTCCCTCTACTCCTGTGCCTGGCCCGCTCTTGCCGCCATCACAGTTGCCCGCTGAAGGCGGGGCCTCTCCGTCTCCCTGGCTCTCCTTCTCTCCTGCAGCAGTTTTTGGCCGAGAGGGGGACTCCTCCATGGGTCCCGAGGTGAGAGCTTGTGAGGGCCTGGGCGCCGCTTCCTCAGCCTGGGGGGGTGGGGGGATGGTCCTGCTCTCCTTAATCCCACGTCTTCCCTCCTCCTCGGGAGGGGTCAGCCCCGTCCTGGTCCTCTTCTTGGAGGTGCCGGGAGTAACTGTCTTTGGCTGCCCGGCCGGTCTGGACCCAACTCTCTGGGGAGGGGGGGCACACAACAAATGAGTGAGTGTTCTCCTTACCTCCCCCTCTATTGGACGCTCCTCTTCACCCGGGACTGCAACAGCGTTGTCTCCCCGGCCGTCCCCCGCCGTCTTCCCCTCATCTGCGGTCACTGATGTCCCGGGGGCGGCCAGGGGTCCCGTCGGAGCCGCCCCGGAGGGTGCCACGGCAGTCTCCATGCTCCTGCCCCCTATCACCGCCGACGCATAGGTGGAACCAGCGTTGGGGCAGGAGCGCTCCAAATGTCCATCACAGCGGCATCTTCTGCACCTCCGGGGGCCCTTGCAGTCCCGGGCCAAATGTCCAGGGTCCAGACAGTTGTGGCACTTACGACCCGGGCAGCTCTCCTCCTTGTGTCCGTACTCCCGGCACACTCTACAATGGTCGGGCTGACCCCTGTAAAACAAATAGCCTCGATTAGCACCCAAGGAGAAGAGGGCGGGAGGGTGGACCACACCCCCCTTACCATCCTCTCTAAAAATCATAAAAAACTGGCGGCGCCCATTCCATACACCGAGCTCGTCCCGCACATACTTCTCCCCCGGGTGGACCTCCCCGTAGTTCTGGAGGAACCTGCGGATATGCTCCGTGGGGACGTAAGGGTTGAACACGTGGGTGGTGACCATCCGACGGCCCTCCACCCACAGGGGCTCAACCACAAAATACTTCCCCACCGGATGTAATTTCAGCTCATCCCTCCGCTCCAGGATGCGCTGGTACACCTCAGCAGAGGAGAAGGTGACCTCAAAGTAGGCCAAGGGACCATTGCGCTGGGCGCAGATCAAGTCACCGATCGCAATCCCCAAGGCCTCGAACAGCACCTCCCGGATGAAGGGGACCCTCTCCAAGAAAGGGATCCCCTCTACACCAGGAGCCCAGCGGAACCTGGCCGTATTGAGCAGGCCTCCACCTGCTCCCCAGCCAGGCCCCGCCGAGGAGGCTGCCGTCGGCCCCGGGGCCCCGACCGGCCGACCGCCGCCCAGCGCCGGTCCCTCAGGCCCACCATCAGCCATCCCCCTCTACCCTGCCGGAAACCCGGAGCAGAGAGAGCCCGCAGTTCCTCCGTTGACCACCGGGGGTAAGATCTTGCTGGTCCACCCGGGATCCTCCAAGCCGGCGAGACGAGCCTAAAAACAGGAGGAGGAGCTGGGCGGTTCCCAAGCGGTGGTCGGTGGACAATGCCACCAGACCGATTGCTCATTAGGTTCCGCCCAGACTCCTCCTGTTAAAAACACAAGCAAAGGGCAGGATTAGTAAACAGGCATAAAAACAAGCATGTAAAAGCTGTAGTATTTAAAACAGATAAATCTGAAACGATACTACACTTGATCTTAGCCAAAAGGCCGAGAAGCGATAACCTGAAATGGGCGCTGGCCTGGGCGCCGGCCTCGCCGGCACAGGCCTCCCCTCCGCGGAGACAGCGCCCTTCCTTCCTTCCAGCCGTACGTACGCTCACCCTTCCCTTCGTGCCACGCCCACCCCTACGTTTATACACATTCTCATTGTACAGATTGTTGCGGCCCTGCCCGGAGGCAGAGCGCTCCAAAAAATCAATTTGACTCTTTGACGTTCCCCTCCACGGAAATCTTTAGTAAAAGGCGAAAGATTTGTGCGTGAATGAAGAGAAACCCGAGCTATAGCCATGTAGGCTCAGGCGTCCCGCTACGCCAACCTAAAGCCTAGCTCGTTTGTTCGCGGTAACAAGGGAGGAGCCTGCGGGGCTGTGGCTTGTTGGCAACATCAGGCAGGCAGGCAGGCAGGCAGGCAGGCAGGGCTGGCAGGCTATAATGGAGAGAGAGAGAGAGAGAGGAGGGGAAAAAACAGTAACAATCTCAAAAAAAAAAAAAAAAAAAAAAAAAAAAAAAGAACAAAAACGGAGGGAAAACTGCAAACCGCCGAAAGGGGAGTGGCCTCCGCTCGCACTGCATTTGTGACCAGCTGACAAGGCAGTGAGAGAGACAGAGACCACTCACTCCCCTTCATTCTTACTTATTCTGGTTTTTTTTAAAGGAGTGAGCGCTTTTGGCTGCTTTGTTTTATTTATTCACACAGACAGACAGACAGAGACAGACAGACAGACAAATCAACCAACAAATGTAAAAATAAAGTTTTATAATATTATATATATATATATATATATATATATATATATATATATATATATATATATACATACACACACACACACACACACACACACACACACACACACACACACACACACACACACACACACACATATTACAAATTCATTAAAATAAACAGGCTGATCATACCATACAACCAGCAACAAACTCTTTCTTTTCCACACGTTTAGGAAGGTGCACCGTTCCTGGAGGTACTGCAATACCAGGTCGATGCGTGGGGCGAACGGGGCAAGCCCCTGTTTCGCCTCCCTGTTCTAAAAATCCATTTAATATGAAGTCCTCATATAGAGGACGTATCAGATATTAAACTGATAAGAACAGATACTACACTTGATCTTAGCCAAAAGGCCGAGAAGCGATAACCTGAAATGGGCGCTGGCCTGGGCGCCGGCCTCGCCGGCACAGGCCTCCCCTCCGCGGAGACAGCGCCCTTCCTTCCTTCCAGCCGTACGTACGCTCACCCTTCCCTTCGTGCCACGCCCACCCCTACGTTTATACACATTCTCATTGTACAGATTGTTGCGGCCCTGCCCGGAGGCAGAGCGCTCCAAAAAATCAATTTGACTCTTTGACGTTCCCCTCCACGGAAATCTTTAGTAAAAGGCGAAAGATTTGTGCGTGAATGAAGAGAAACCCGAGCTATAGCCATGTAGGCTCAGGCGTCCCGCTACGCCAACCTAAAGCCTAGCTCGTTTGTTCGCGGTAACAAGGGAGGAGCCTGCGGGGCTGTGGCTTGTTGGCAACATCAGGCAGGCAGGCAGGCAGGCAGGCAGGCAGGGCTGGCAGGCTATAATGGAGAGAGAGAGAGAGAGAGGAGGGGAAAAAACAGTAACAATCTCAAAAAAAAAAAAAAAAAAAAAAAGAACAAAAACGGAGGGAAAACTGCAAACCGCCGAAAGGGGAGTGGCCTCCGCTCGCACTGCATTTGTGACCAGCTGACAAGGCAGTGAGAGAGACAGAGACCACTCACTCCCCTTCATTCTTACTTATTCTGGTTTTTTTTAAAGGAGTGAGCGCTTTTGGCTGCTTTGTTTTATTTATTCACACAGACAGACAGACAGAGACAGACAGACAGACAAATCAACCAACAAATGTAAAAATAAAGTTTTATAATATTATATATATATATATATATATATATATATATATATATATATATATATACATACACACACACACACACACACACACACACACACACACACACACACACACACACACACACACATATTACAAATTCATTAAAATAAACAGGCTGATCATACCATACAACCAGCAACAAACTCTTTCTTTTCCACACGTTTAGGAAGGTGCACCGTTCCTGGAGGTACTGCAATACCAGGTCGATGCGTGGGGCGAACGGGGCAAGCCCCTGTTTCGCCTCCCTGTTCTAAAAATCCATTTAATATGAAGTCCTCATATAGAGGACGTATCAGATATTAAACTGATAAGAACAGATTTTTTTTTTTTTTTTTTTGACAATGTTTATTGATACTTTACACCAATAGATACGTCACTTTTATGTTAAAAGCAGCATACACATTAGATAAAAAGATGGTTAAAAGACACAATATTCATGCATTTTAAAACCATTTTTACAATCTTTTCTCTTTTAAAAGCCACATCCTTGCATCTGTTAAAATAGTACATAAAAGGTTTCATTATAGAAGCATTTTAAAAGCCCTTAAAGTCCAAAACAGTTTAATATCATAAAACCTTTTCAATGTCAAATTCACTACTTTGTGTATTGTCCTTTTCAGATGTATTGCAAACCCTGCTCCCCCCCGTCCAAGACCACAAGGAGAGAGGAAGGCAGAGATGAACCCAGCCGGGAGGCCGAGGTGCGTGCATCCGCAGCCCCTCCCGCCCTCCGTCGAGGTCCCTTCCTGTGCGTCTCCAGAGGAAGTCCTCCCCTGAGCCCGCTGTCTCCTTTCAGGCATCCCTGTCCCCTCAGGAAACGTCGGCGGGAGCCCCGGTCGGTGGTGGCAGGGACCCCCCTGCGTGTGACCTCGGCCCCCTCCTCCAAATGGCGACGCCCGGCGCCACCTGCAGCGTTGTTGTTACCATCTTTTTCATAGCGTGGAGGGGCACCGTGACGCGCTTCCCCACCAGCAGGTTGCGGGAGGTCCACAGTGCGGCCGTCACGCTTGTAAGGGTGAGCCAGAGTGCCTCGAATTCTTTTGATGGTAACTTTTCTACACCCTGGCCCACCCCGTTCACCGCTAACCGGTAACTTTGCGGGTGGACCTCCCCTGCTGGCAGGCTTGGGCATTCCAGGGGGCCGATCGCGGCCCACAGGTCCCTGGCCACGCTGCACTCCCAAAGGACGTGCCGCACGGTCTCAGGCTGGCCGCAGCCTGGCCGTGGGCACACTGCCGTTGCCCCCATGCCCCGGGAGTGCATCACCGCCCGGACCGGGAGGACTTCATGGGCCACCATCCAGGTAAGGTCCTTCTGTTTGTTCCGGAGGGCCGGGTGGGCCGCGTTCGCCCACACTCTCCGAGCCTCCGCCGTCGTCATCCCCACCACTCTGCTCACCTCCTCACGATCCTGAACAAGGGAGACCAGGGTTTTAGCATTTGTCATTTCTTGAACAGTGCATTTTTCCAACTCATACTTTTTTAAAAATTTCTTAATAAAAAGGTATTCGTGTGGCAGTTTAAAAGATACTGGCGTTCTTAAATCTGGTTTTAAAATGCCTATGGTTTGCAGATAGGACCCCATCCAGAACCGAGCCATAATGGCCGTCTTGGTCCTGGATGGGGATGTTGCATACTCTATATGTGCTGCTGTAAATTTGCTGCCTAAAAACAGGTGGGGGTCTGGGAGCCCCTTCCCTCCATTTTCCGGTCTCTTCTTTACTGTCTCTCTTCTCAGGCGCTCCCACTTGGACCCCCACAGGAAGTAGAAGATCGCCCGATCCAAACCTAAAAGAAAGCTCCTTGGAGGACTAAAAACAGAGCACAGCAATAAAAGCAGAGGTAAAATCACCGCTTTTATCACTAAAATTTTCCCTTCTAAAGTCAATTGTCTTAGTCCCCACAGTCCAAGTCTCTGTCTAACTTTCCCTAAGGTTGTTGTCCAATTTCCGCTCCCTCCTCCTGCCCGGTCAAATTTCACCCCTAAAATCCTGATGTTTGTTTCTTTAAAATTTACCCCTAAAACAGTTGGTACGTTCGTCCATGGTCCAAAGAGCTGTGCCTCAGTCTTGTTTCGGTTCAGTTTGGCTCCAGAGGCCCTCCCAAACCATTCTGTTACCTCTAGGGTCCTCTGGGCCGACACCATGTCTGTGCATAAAACTGTCACGTCGTCCATGTATAATGAACATTTCACCGTCAGTCCCCCTGGCAGAGTCAGTCCATTGATCCATTGGTCCCTTCTCAAGATTTGCGCCAGTGGTTCCATGCATGTGACGAACAGGAGCGGGGATAAGGGACAACCCTGCCGTACTCCTGAGCGAATAGTGATCGCCTTGGAGAGGTGCCCATTTACCAAAATTCTGCTATTGATGTCGTTGTACAACAGGCCCACCCATGCTATGAACCTCCCGGGGAACCCCATCTTTTGCAGTACCTGAAACAGGTACTGGTGTGAGACCCGATCAAAAGCTTTTTCGAAATCTAAATTTAATGCTAATAACCGAATGTTTCTGTCTCTCACATAACAGATGGAGTCACGGATCAGGATCAAGTTGTCCGTGATCCTCCGCCCCGGCACTGCGCAAGCTTGATCTGGGTGAATCACGTCTTCTAAAACCAATGACATTCGTCTTGCTAAAATTCTGCTAAAAAGCTTACAATCGACGTTTAAAAGTGTGATAGGTCTCCAATTGCTGATCTCTGATTTTTCCCCTTTTTTGTGCAGCAGAGTCACTATCCCTGACCTAAAACTGTCGGGTAAAACGTCACAAGTCTGGAAGTCTGTAAAAATACATAAAAGGTCCCCTACTAAAATGTCCCAAAAGGTTTTGTAAAACTCCACGGGGAGCCCATCCTCTCCCGGGGACTTCCCTGTTTTAAAACCTTTTAAAACATTTTGTAGTTCCTCTGTCGTAAAATCTGTAGTTAAAAGTTCATCATCTTTAATTTTATTTTCCAATAAATTGGTCACTTCTTCCATTGTTGTTTTGTGTGTTTTCTTTTCACCATATAAATCTTCATAAAACCTTTCTACCACCCCCATGATCCCATGATTTGTATTCATTATTTTGTCTCCATCTTGTAATTTAGTAACCCCTCCTCCCCGCGCCACTGTTTTCTTAAAAAAATATCTTGTACATTTTTCCCCCTCTTCTAGTTCCTGTTCTTTACAAGTCATTATCTGTCTTTTGCTTACCTCCTCCATTAAAAGTCTCATTTCTTCTCTTACCTGTTTTATTTCCTCATTAAAATCAAACCCTTGGTTTACCAGATTAAAATACCTCTGTAACCTTCTTTGCAGCCCCATCATGCGCCTTTTCTGTTTTTTCTTTTTAAAAGTTCCCACCCTTTTAAAAAACGTCTTGGTCCTTCCCTTTACCATCTCCCACCACTGTGCACGTGAATCGTACAGGTCTTGGAGGGACTGCCAAAGTCTGTACTGCTCCCTGTATTCGTCTCTCACCCCTTCATCCTGCAGCAGGGAGCAGTTCAGCTTCCACAGCCCTCCCCCTATCGTCACATCTGTGGTGAAAGAAAGGGTGCAAGACAGTAAGGCGTGGTCTGAGAAAAACATGGGGATCAATCTAGCATCTGATGGTGGGCAGTCACGTGTGAGGATGTAGTCAATTCTGGAGGCCCGGGAACCATCACCACTCGACCAGGTGAAGCCCTCCTCCCGTGGATGCATGGTCCTGTAACAGTCCACTAAATTAAAATCAGTTATCAGATTTGCCAATCTTCCCGATGTTTTGTCTAGTTTAAAACTCTCTCCCACATTCCTCCTGTCTTTCTTAGTTAAAACACAATTAAAATCCCCACCCACTACTATCGGATCCCTCCCCAGCATGTGGGGCTGCAAATCCTCCAGCAAACCATATCTTTCCTCTTTTTCATTAAAACCATACACATTTAAGACTTTAAAATCCCTCCCTAAAAAATGCAAATTAGCTAAAATGGCCCGCCCATCACTCACCACAGTGCAGTCCTTCACCACAAGTCTAGGGTTATTTATTAAAATAGCAACACCATCTGACTTGTTGTAGTGCGACCCACTCCAGAGAGAGGGACCCGCAGCCCAGCGCTGCTCCCAGTCTCTGTATGATCTCAGGAAGGGGATTGCACATTCTTGTAATAAAATGATATCGGCTGTCACTGTTCCTAAAAAAGTCAGAATGCTCTGTGCTCTCAAAGGTGCTCTCACACTCCTCACATTAATGGTGGCGATTGTGAGAGACATGAGCACGTTTAAAAGGAGGTAAAACCACAACATTCTTGGCTGACCTAAAAGCAAACGGAACTAGAAACATTTCAACACAATAAAATCCATTAAAACTAGTCTAAATCCATTCCTAAAACCACTTCCATTTTCCTTCTGCCAGGGTGAAAGAAGTCTAGGACTGGAAAGTCTTCTACCTCAGTTCGGTTGGGAGTCGATGCTCCTCCTCTTGGTGGGAGGTGTAGAAAAGATACCTCGTTTGGTGAACTGCCTGGCCAGCAGGGGTCGGATCTCTCTAGAGAAGGAGTATCCTCATCCGCTGCCGGTCTCTGCTTTTTCTCTGTGTTGTCCGCTAGAGGAGACTCTGCCGGTCTTTTTGTCATCTGTGCACATGGGAACGACACTTCCAATTCTCCCTCCAAACCCGATGAACTTACCTCTGAGTCTGTCTGCATTGAGGGTGGATCAGCTTTTTCCCCAACTTCCTCCACCCTTTCTTCTTCCTTGCTTTTCTCCGGCTGTTCTGGGTGTGAGCTCCCCCTAGCTTCAGGGATGTCATCCTCCTGAAACTGAGAGGCTCCCCTTCCCGCCAAAACCTCTGGCCCCGCCCCTTCTTCCCCGGCCTCCTCATTTACCTCTTGACCATGCTGCTTTTCAGCCATTTTGTTTTCCTCCATTTTGTCTTCCGCCATCTTTGCCCTTTTTAATTTGTTGGCAAAGGAGAGTGGGCAATCTCTGAAGAGGTGAGTATTTTCCCCACAGAGGTTGCACTTTCTGCCATTTGGGCACTCATGAAAGGAGTGCCCTATTTCTCTACATTTACCACAAACTTTCTGGGTACATGCTTCAGCTAAATGCCCCATTTCACCACACTTGCGGCATGTTTTGGGCATCCCCTGATAGTGAATGTAACCTCTGTTCTCCCCCAAGACAATCATTTGTGGCAAATGCTTCAAACCCATATAACCGGTGGCATCTTCCCACTGTCTTATCGGTACCCTCCATGTACAGTTCCAAATTCTGTCTTCATCCAAAACCTTCACCGGTGCACCCATTACATAGCAATACCTACACAACCATTGACAAATGTCCTGTCCACTCACAATTTCATTAAACATCTTTACAATAACTACCTTCCTAGTATGGTCTGACAATTTTTCTAAATTGAACATTTTAAAATGTTCCTGTAGTTCCTCATATTTTCTCCAAAACTCATTTAGCAGTGTCTGAGATCCAAAGCTCACGTCAAAACCCTTGTTTTGTGGCAAAGATATGATACAATTTATCATTTCGGGTTTGAAACCCAACACCCCCTGTATCAATTTTCTTGAAAAATCAAGCCGAGACATATGAAGCAGCTTGCCCTCCTTGTCTGACATGAAATAAAACCGCACACTGTGGTGCCTCCTCACGCCAGGCCGGGCGGCCGACATGGTGGAGGCACCCACAGCTTTTTAACTTTTTAATGGACTAACAGGCTCTGTCAATTTTAAAATTTTAAAACTTTAAAACTTAAAAGGATTTAAAATTTTAAAATTTGTAAAAACCCTATACCACAAGCCAATAAAACCTACCAAAACCCAGAAAAAGGACTTACCTTGTCTTTAAAAGGAAATTCACCCAACCACAACCTGTGAAAAAAAACACCCTACAAAATTAAAGCAAAAACCGTTAAATTTTCACACAAGAAATTTGAAAAAGGAAACCCTCTGGATTCTTAGAGTAGCCAGTAATTCGGCACTCAAACCCCAAGGGTCGATCGCTGTCTCCGCCCCTTGATCTTAGCCAAAAGGCCGAGAAGCGATAACCTGAAATGGGCGCTGGCCTGGGCGCCGGCCTCGCCGGCACAGGCCTCCCCTCCGCGGAGACAGCGCCCTTCCTTCCTTCCAGCCGTACGTACGCTCACCCTTCCCTTCGTGCCACGCCCACCCCTACGTTTATACACATTCTCATTGTACAGATTGTTGCGGCCCTGCCCGGAGGCAGAGCGCTCCAAAAAATCAATTTGACTCTTTGACGTTCCCCTCCACGGAAATCTTTAGTAAAAGGCGAAAGATTTGTGCGTGAATGAAGAGAAACCCGAGCTATAGCCATGTAGGCTCAGGCGTCCCGCTACGCCAACCTAAAGCCTAGCTCGTTTGTTCGCGGTAACAAGGGAGGAGCCTGCGGGGCTGTGGCTTGTTGGCAACATCAGGCAGGCAGGCAGGCAGGCAGGCAGGCAGGGCTGGCAGGCTATAATGGAGAGAGAGAGAGAGAGAGGAGGGGAAAAAACAGTAACAATCTCAAAAAAAAAAAAAAAAAAAAAAAGAACAAAAACGGAGGGAAAACTGCAAACCGCCGAAAGGGGAGTGGCCTCCGCTCGCACTGCATTTGTGACCAGCTGACAAGGCAGTGAGAGAGACAGAGACCACTCACTCCCCTTCATTCTTACTTATTCTGGTTTTTTTTAAAGGAGTGAGCGCTTTTGGCTGCTTTGTTTTATTTATTCACACAGACAGACAGACAGAGACAGACAGACAGACAAATCAACCAACAAATGTAAAAATAAAGTTTTATAATATTATATATATATATATATATATATATATATATATATATATATATATATATATACATACACACACACACACACACACACACACACACACACACACACACACACACACACACACACACACACATATTACAAATTCATTAAAATAAACAGGCTGATCATACCATACAACCAGCAACAAACTCTTTCTTTTCCACACGTTTAGGAAGGTGCACCGTTCCTGGAGGTACTGCAATACCAGGTCGATGCGTGGGGCGAACGGGGCAAGCCCCTGTTTCGCCTCCCTGTTCTAAAAATCCATTTAATATGAAGTCCTCATATAGAGGACGTATCAGATATTAAACTGATAAGAACAGATACTACACTTGATCTTAGCCAAAAGGCCGAGAAGCGATAACCTGAAATGGGCGCTGGCCTGGGCGCCGGCCTCGCCGGCACAGGCCTCCCCTCCGCGGAGACAGCGCCCTTCCTTCCTTCCAGCCGTACGTACGCTCACCCTTCCCTTCGTGCCACGCCCACCCCTACGTTTATACACATTCTCATTGTACAGATTGTTGCGGCCCTGCCCGGAGGCAGAGCGCTCCAAAAAATCAATTTGACTCTTTGACGTTCCCCTCCACGGAAATCTTTAGTAAAAGGCGAAAGATTTGTGCGTGAATGAAGAGAAACCCGAGCTATAGCCATGTAGGCTCAGGCGTCCCGCTACGCCAACCTAAAGCCTAGCTCGTTTGTTCGCGGTAACAAGGGAGGAGCCTGCGGGGCTGTGGCTTGTTGGCAACATCAGGCAGGCAGGCAGGCAGGCAGGCAGGCAGGGCTGGCAGGCTATAATGGAGAGAGAGAGAGAGAGAGGAGGGGAAAAAACAGTAACAATCTCAAAAAAAAAAAAAAAAAAAAAAAAAAAAAAAAGAACAAAAACGGAGGGAAAACTGCAAACCGCCGAAAGGGGAGTGGCCTCCGCTCGCACTGCATTTGTGACCAGCTGACAAGGCAGTGAGAGAGACAGAGACCACTCACTCCCCTTCATTCTTACTTATTCTGGTTTTTTTTAAAGGAGTGAGCGCTTTTGGCTGCTTTGTTTTATTTATTCACACAGACAGACAGACAGAGACAGACAGACAGACAAATCAACCAACAAATGTAAAAATAAAGTTTTATAATATTATATATATATATATATATATATATATATATATATATATATATATATATATACATACACACACACACACACACACACACACACACACACACACACACACACACACACACACACACACACATATTACAAATTCATTAAAATAAACAGGCTGATCATACCATACAACCAGCAACAAACTCTTTCTTTTCCACACGTTTAGGAAGGTGCACCGTTCCTGGAGGTACTGCAATACCAGGTCGATGCGTGGGGCGAACGGGGCAAGCCCCTGTTTCGCCTCCCTGTTCTAAAAATCCATTTAATATGAAGTCCTCATATAGAGGACGTATCAGATATTAAACTGATAAGAACAGATACTACACTTGATCTTAGCCAAAAGGCCGAGAAGCGATAACCTGAAATGGGCGCTGGCCTGGGCGCCGGCCTCGCCGGCACAGGCCTCCCCTCCGCGGAGACAGCGCCCTTCCTTCCTTCCAGCCGTACGTACGCTCACCCTTCCCTTCGTGCCACGCCCACCCCTACGTTTATACACATTCTCATTGTACAGATTGTTGCGGCCCTGCCCGGAGGCAGAGCGCTCCAAAAAATCAATTTGACTCTTTGACGTTCCCCTCCACGGAAATCTTTAGTAAAAGGCGAAAGATTTGTGCGTGAATGAAGAGAAACCCGAGCTATAGCCATGTAGGCTCAGGCGTCCCGCTACGCCAACCTAAAGCCTAGCTCGTTTGTTCGCGGTAACAAGGGAGGAGCCTGCGGGGCTGTGGCTTGTTGGCAACATCAGGCAGGCAGGCAGGCAGGCAGGCAGGCAGGGCTGGCAGGCTATAATGGAGAGAGAGAGAGAGAGAGGAGGGGAAAAAACAGTAACAATCTCAAAAAAAAAAAAAAAAAAAAAAAAAAAAAAAGAACAAAAACGGAGGGAAAACTGCAAACCGCCGAAAGGGGAGTGGCCTCCGCTCGCACTGCATTTGTGACCAGCTGACAAGGCAGTGAGAGAGACAGAGACCACTCACTCCCCTTCATTCTTACTTATTCTGGTTTTTTTTAAAGGAGTGAGCGCTTTTGGCTGCTTTGTTTTATTTATTCACACAGACAGACAGACAGAGACAGACAGACAGACAAATCAACCAACAAATGTAAAAATAAAGTTTTATAATATTATATATATATATATATATATATATATATATATATATATATATATATATATACATACACACACACACACACACACACACACACACACACACACACACACACACACACACACACACACACACATATTACAAATTCATTAAAATAAACAGGCTGATCATACCATACAACCAGCAACAAACTCTTTCTTTTCCACACGTTTAGGAAGGTGCACCGTTCCTGGAGGTACTGCAATACCAGGTCGATGCGTGGGGCGAACGGGGCAAGCCCCTGTTTCGCCTCCCTGTTCTAAAAATCCATTTAATATGAAGTCCTCATATAGAGGACGTATCAGATATTAAACTGATAAGAACAGATACTACACTTGATCTTAGCCAAAAGGCCGAGAAGCGATAACCTGAAATGGGCGCTGGCCTGGGCGCCGGCCTCGCCGGCACAGGCCTCCCCTCCGCGGAGACAGCGCCCTTCCTTCCTTCCAGCCGTACGTACGCTCACCCTTCCCTTCGTGCCACGCCCACCCCTACGTTTATACACATTCTCATTGTACAGATTGTTGCGGCCCTGCCCGGAGGCAGAGCGCTCCAAAAAATCAATTTGACTCTTTGACGTTCCCCTCCACGGAAATCTTTAGTAAAAGGCGAAAGATTTGTGCGTGAATGAAGAGAAACCCGAGCTATAGCCATGTAGGCTCAGGCGTCCCGCTACGCCAACCTAAAGCCTAGCTCGTTTGTTCGCGGTAACAAGGGAGGAGCCTGCGGGGCTGTGGCTTGTTGGCAACATCAGGCAGGCAGGCAGGCAGGCAGGCAGGCAGGGCTGGCAGGCTATAATGGAGAGAGAGAGAGAGAGAGGAGGGGAAAAAACAGTAACAATCTCAAAAAAAAAAAAAAAAAAAAAAAAAAAAAAAAGAACAAAAACGGAGGGAAAACTGCAAACCGCCGAAAGGGGAGTGGCCTCCGCTCGCACTGCATTTGTGACCAGCTGACAAGGCAGTGAGAGAGACAGAGACCACTCACTCCCCTTCATTCTTACTTATTCTGGTTTTTTTTAAAGGAGTGAGCGCTTTTGGCTGCTTTGTTTTATTTATTCACACAGACAGACAGACAGAGACAGACAGACAGACAAATCAACCAACAAATGTAAAAATAAAGTTTTATAATATTATATATATATATATATATATATATATATATATATATATATATACATACACACACACACACACACACACACACACACACACACACACACACACACACACACACACACACACACACATATTACAAATTCATTAAAATAAACAGGCTGATCATACCATACAACCAGCAACAAACTCTTTCTTTTCCACACGTTTAGGAAGGTGCACCGTTCCTGGAGGTACTGCAATACCAGGTCGATGCGTGGGGCGAACGGGGCAAGCCCCTGTTTCGCCTCCCTGTTCTAAAAATCCATTTAATATGAAGTCCTCATATAGAGGACGTATCAGATATTAAACTGATAAGAACAGATTTTTTTTTTTTTTTTTTTTTTTTTTTTTTCAAATCCTTCATCATTTATACATTAAAACATCATCCAACATTTAAAAATCACAAATTTTCCATAAAAAGCATCAAAACATCAAGTACATAAGCAAACAAAACACACTTCTGGCCTGGCTAAAAATTACACATTATGCAGATTAAAACTTGCTGTACATAAAATCTTCCAACTCCGGTGGAATAATTCCTCTATCCAACTCTAAAATCATAGAAGGAGTGATCCTGGGGCAAGAGCTAGGAGAATAAGAGTCCGAGTAAAACTCTGATGGGTAAGAGTCCGGACGCTCACATTTGTCCTCCTGTTCTAAAATGTTCCTCATGAGCTCCACACTTTCACAGTCACCCTTCTTAGGAGTGGAACTAATAAAAGGTAACTGGGCCGCCGCTGGGGGGTTGGCCCTCCTCTCCTTGGTGGCTCTCTTCTCTTCTTCTGGAGGGGTCTGCCTAATCCTCACCCTTTTACAGGTGGTGCCAGGGGGAATCTTCTTGGGCTGCCCGGCTGGTCTGGACCCGTCTCTCTGGGGGGGGGGAGCACACAACAGATGTGAATTGCTGGGTCTTACCTCCCCCCCACCCCGCTGTTCCTCTTCGCCCGGGACTGCGGTCGTGGCTTCCCGGCTGGTCCTCGTCGTCTTCACCCTCGCCTCTGGTCCAGCCGGGGGGCCCCCGGATGGTGCCGCAGCGACCTCTCTCTCCCTGCCCCCAGCCGCCACCACCGCTGCATATGACGAGGCTGCTCCTTGGGGGCAGGCCCGCTCTACGTGGTCCTCGCTGTGGCACTTCCTACATCTCCGTGGAGCCTTGCAGTCCCGGGCCATGTGTCCTGGGCCCAGACAGTTGTAGCACTCCAAAGCCGGGCAGTCCTCCACAGTATGTCCATGCCCCCGGCACCCCCTGCAGTAGGGAGGCTGACCCCTGTAAAACAAGTAGCCACGATTATTTCCTAAGGAGAGGAGGGCTGGAGGGTGTACCATCCCCCCTTTACCATCATTTTTAAAAGTTACTAAAAACTGGCGGCGCCCGTTCCAAACGCCCAGCTCATCCCGCACAAACCTCTCTCCCGGGTGGACCTCTCCAAAGGTCTCAAGGAACCTGCGAATCTGCTCCGTGGGAACATAAGGATTAAACATGTGGGTGGTGACCAAGAAGCGGCCTCCACCCCACAGAGGTTCCACCTTAAAATACTTTCCCACAGGATGTTTAGTGAGCTCACCACACCGCTCCAAGACCCGATGGTACACCTCTGGAGAGGAGAGAGTCACGTCGAAAAAGGCCTGGGGACCGTTGCGCTGAGCGCAGACAAGCTCATCCAGCTTGATCCCCAGGGCCTTGACCAGCACCTCCTGAATGAAGGGGACCCTCTGCATGAAGAAGGACCCCTCCGCAGGAGGCTGCCAGCGGAACCTAGCAGTATGAGGAGGACCTCCACCACCAGGCCCCGCCGGAAGGTCACCCCAAGGCCCCGAGGTCGCCGTCTGAGCCCCGTCACCCGACGCCAGTCCCACAGGCCCAGCTGCCGCCATCCGACCCCCTCCTCCACCAGTAGGGCCTGGAGCAGAGGGGATCCGCAGGTCCTCAGAGACTCCAATGGGCTGAAGTTCTTCAAGATCCACCCGGGCTTCTTCCAAGGCAGCAGGATGAGCCAGGCCTAAAAACAGAGAGGAGAACCTGGGCAGTTCACAAGCTTTGGGCTGGCGGACAAGCCACCAAGCCCGGTGCTCAATTTGTTCCACCCAGGCCTCCTCCTGTTAAAAACACAAAAAGACAGCAAGTTAAAATCACAATAAAATCTGCATAAAAAGCTGTAGTAAAATGTTAAAATTAGAATAGAAATCTAAAATCAACCATACTACACTTGATCTTAGCCAAAAGGCCGAGAAGCGATAACCTGAAATGGGCGCTGGCCTGGGCGCCGGCCTCGCCGGCACAGGCCTCCCCTCCGCGGAGACAGCGCCCTTCCTTCCTTCCAGCCGTACGTACGCTCACCCTTCCCTTCGTGCCACGCCCACCCCTACGTTTATACACATTCTCATTGTACAGATTGTTGCGGCCCTGCCCGGAGGCAGAGCGCTCCAAAAAATCAATTTGACTCTTTGACGTTCCCCTCCACGGAAATCTTTAGTAAAAGGCGAAAGATTTGTGCGTGAATGAAGAGAAACCCGAGCTATAGCCATGTAGGCTCAGGCGTCCCGCTACGCCAACCTAAAGCCTAGCTCGTTTGTTCGCGGTAACAAGGGAGGAGCCTGCGGGGCTGTGGCTTGTTGGCAACATCAGGCAGGCAGGCAGGCAGGCAGGCAGGCAGGGCTGGCAGGCTATAATGGAGAGAGAGAGAGAGAGAGGAGGGGAAAAAACAGTAACAATCTCAAAAAAAAAAAAAAAAAAAAAAAGAACAAAAACGGAGGGAAAACTGCAAACCGCCGAAAGGGGAGTGGCCTCCGCTCGCACTGCATTTGTGACCAGCTGACAAGGCAGTGAGAGAGACAGAGACCACTCACTCCCCTTCATTCTTACTTATTCTGGTTTTTTTTAAAGGAGTGAGCGCTTTTGGCTGCTTTGTTTTATTTATTCACACAGACAGACAGACAGAGACAGACAGACAGACAAATCAACCAACAAATGTAAAAATAAAGTTTTATAATATTATATATATATATATATATATATATATATATATATATATATATATATATATATATATACATACACACACACACACACACACACACACACACACACACACACACACACACACACACACACACACACACACATATTACAAATTCATTAAAATAAACAGGCTGATCATACCATACAACCAGCAACAAACTCTTTCTTTTCCACACGTTTAGGAAGGTGCACCGTTCCTGGAGGTACTGCAATACCAGGTCGATGCGTGGGGCGAACGGGGCAAGCCCCTGTTTCGCCTCCCTGTTCTAAAAATCCATTTAATATGAAGTCCTCATATAGAGGACGTATCAGATATTAAACTGATAAGAACAGATACTACACTTGATCTTAGCCAAAAGGCCGAGAAGCGATAACCTGAAATGGGCGCTGGCCTGGGCGCCGGCCTCGCCGGCACAGGCCTCCCCTCCGCGGAGACAGCGCCCTTCCTTCCTTCCAGCCGTACGTACGCTCACCCTTCCCTTCGTGCCACGCCCACCCCTACGTTTATACACATTCTCATTGTACAGATTGTTGCGGCCCTGCCCGGAGGCAGAGCGCTCCAAAAAATCAATTTGACTCTTTGACGTTCCCCTCCACGGAAATCTTTAGTAAAAGGCGAAAGATTTGTGCGTGAATGAAGAGAAACCCGAGCTATAGCCATGTAGGCTCAGGCGTCCCGCTACGCCAACCTAAAGCCTAGCTCGTTTGTTCGCGGTAACAAGGGAGGAGCCTGCGGGGCTGTGGCTTGTTGGCAACATCAGGCAGGCAGGCAGGCAGGCAGGCAGGCAGGGCTGGCAGGCTATAATGGAGAGAGAGAGAGAGAGAGGAGGGGAAAAAACAGTAACAATCTCAAAAAAAAAAAAAAAAAAAAAAAAAAAAAAAAAAAGAACAAAAACGGAGGGAAAACTGCAAACCGCCGAAAGGGGAGTGGCCTCCGCTCGCACTGCATTTGTGACCAGCTGACAAGGCAGTGAGAGAGACAGAGACCACTCACTCCCCTTCATTCTTACTTATTCTGGTTTTTTTTAAAGGAGTGAGCGCTTTTGGCTGCTTTGTTTTATTTATTCACACAGACAGACAGACAGAGACAGACAGACAGACAAATCAACCAACAAATGTAAAAATAAAGTTTTATAATATTATATATATATATATATATATATATATATATATATATATATATACATACACACACACACACACACACACACACACACACACACACACACACACACACACACACACACACATATTACAAATTCATTAAAATAAACAGGCTGATCATACCATACAACCAGCAACAAACTCTTTCTTTTCCACACGTTTAGGAAGGTGCACCGTTCCTGGAGGTACTGCAATACCAGGTCGATGCGTGGGGCGAACGGGGCAAGCCCCTGTTTCGCCTCCCTGTTCTAAAAATCCATTTAATATGAAGTCCTCATATAGAGGACGTATCAGATATTAAACTGATAAGAACAGATTTTTTTTTTTTTTTTTTTTTTATTGGTTATTGTCACAGGTTACAAGCAAGATTCATTTCACAACTGAATGCAATTCATGCATGTCATTGAATTTTACAATAAAGGAACATTTCTTCTGAGTTGTGTTTCTTGTGTGTTGATTGTGTGTTGAAGGGGGTGCATGACCATTGCGTATAATATATTACAATAAAAGGTATAATAAAAACAATAAAAGAGTCATATATATACAATGGGCATGTTTTCCATTTGCCTACATATGCATTTATCTGCCTTGCTGTACACTCATCCCACGCTCCATGTGGCCTTCCCCATCCTGAGGTTATGTATACACATTTACCCCCCATGCATGCTTTGCAGTAAGCCCAACAGAAAACATAAGATGCAAATGCCATTCCTAAAGGGGGAGGGGACGGGACGCCGGCCCCGCGAGTCTCCGCCCACTCTCCCGTCCCTGGGCCTGCCCCCTGGCCGCCCAGCGGAGATCCTCTTAAACCATGGCTCGCTGCTCCTCCAAGTGGTCTGGGGTGCGTCGGCAAGCAGCGAGGACCGTGGCAGCCCTTGATCTTCCCTAGCTGGTCCCGGCACCCCCCTCCGAATGGCGGCGGGCTGCATACGTTCGCTGTCGGGCTTCCACCAGTGTCTTTTTGCCCCGGAGTGGCAGCTCCAACCGCTTCCCCACCAGCAGGTTCCTTGCGGCCCAGATGGCGTCTTTAATGCTGTTTAAGGTGGGCCAGAGCATCTCAAACACGGCTGGTGTTACGTGTCGGCCCCAGCCCACCCCGTTTACTGCTTTCCAGTAATCCAGCATGGGGTCCGCACCTGCTGGCAGGCTCGGGCACCACAGGGTGCCGGTTATTGACCAGAGATCTCGGGCTGCGCTGCACTCCCAGAGCGCGTGCCTCACGGTCTCGGGCGCGCCACACCCGGGCCGCGGGCAGATGGGGTTCCTGGCCATGCCTCGGGAGTGCATCACGGCCCTCGCCGGGAGGATCTCATGGGCAGCCATCCATGACAGGTCCTTGTGGGCGTTGAGGAGAGCAGGGTGTGCGGCATTGCGCCACACCACCCTGGACTCGGCCTCCCCGAGTCCCTGGACCCGCAGCACCGGCTCCCGTCCCTGTACACAAGATAGGATGGCTTTGTGGTTAGTCAGTACTTGTCTGGCTTCCCCTTCCAGTTTGAAGTTTTGCATGAAGCGTGGGATAAAAGCATAGCACTTTACCAAATTAAAACTCACAGGTGTTCGCAGGTCTACATTAACCAATTTCAAGCGGCGTAGGTATGTTCCCAGATGGAATTTTACCCATGCTCCAGTTTTGCTCTCGCTTGTTGCATACTTAAAATGTGTGGCTATGAAGCAGCTACCTAAAAACAGATAAAAATCAGGCACCCCTTTCCCACCATTCTCCGGTCTTCGTTTCACCACTTCTCTTCTTAGACGTTCCCATTTGGATCCCCATAAGAAGTAAAACATGGCACGTTCCATTGCTAAGATCACTGCTCTCGGAGGCATAAAAACAGCAGATGTTAGTAAAAACAAGGGTAGAATCACTGCTTTTATGATCAATATTTTCCCTTCCCATGTCAAATGTCGGAGGGACCACAGGCCCAGCTTTTGTCTGGCCTTACTTAAAAGTCCGGCCCAATTGCCTGTCCCCTTGACCTCCTCATCAAAGTATACCCCAAGGATCTTGATGTCTGCCCGCTGCACATGTACTTCCACACCCTGCAATTTTTCCTTCCCCCATGGCCCAAACATCTTTGCTATAGATTTACTCCTGTTCAATTTCGCCCCTGAAGCTTTGCCAAACCAATCAGTCAGTTCAAATACCCTTTGTACAGAGTGTGTGTTTGTACATAGTACGTTTACATCATCCATGTAAAGCACACATCGTGATTCCTGTCCCTCCCCTCCCGGTATATGCATGCCTTTTATCCAGGCATCTTGTCTTAAGATCTGTGCGAGTGGTTCGATGCAGGCAACATACAGCAAGGAGGATAACGGGCAGCCCTGACGGACACCGCGATTTAAATTTATCGCTTTTGATGGTCTCCCGTTTACCATAATCCTGCTAGTTATGTCGTTGTACAGTAATCCCACCCATTTTATCAGCCTCCCAGGAAAGCCCACTTTTTGCAGTACCTGTAACAGGTACTGGTGCGAGACCCGATCAAACGCTTTTTCGAAATCCAGATTTAACACTATGAGCCTCATTTGTCTGTCCCTCGCATGACAGATGGTGTCTCTGATCAGTATTAGGCCATCGGTGATCCTCCTTCCTGGTACTGCACACGCCTGGTCTGGGTGAATAAAATCCTTTAAAACAGTAGACATGCGTAATGCTAAAATTTTGCTAAAAAGTTTAAGATCCACATTTAAAAGAGTGATCGGTCTCCAGTTTTTCAAATTTTTTCTATCCCCTTTCTTAAATAAAAGCGTTACAAGACCCTCTGTGAAAGCCCTTGGCAGTTCAGTTAAGTTGTCCAGTTCTCTAAATACCTCTAAAATGTCCTGTTTTAAAATATCCCAGAATGTCCTATAAAATTCGCATGGCAATCCGTCTGCTCCCGGCGTTTTGCCAGCTTTAAAGCTTTTCATGCTATTATCTAGCTCCAATTCTGTGATGTCCTTCACTAACGTGTCTGCATTTGCAATTCGCGATGTCATCTTACCTAACACTTCTCTCATTACATTATAATTTATTGGCTCAGCGGCATATAGATTTGTATAAAAATCCTCCACTGCTGTCATTATGTTTTCCATTCCGCTTATCTTTTTACCATTGTCCGTGTGTAACTCCGTTAGAGGTGTGTTTTTTTCCATCACCCGCTTAAAAAAGAATCTAGTACATTTCTCATCAGATTCAAGCTTTTCTGCCTTTGCCCTTAAAATAATCCCTTTGCTTTGTGCCGTTGCCAACTCACGCATTTCCTTCTTCACTTCTTCTATTTCCATGCTAAAATCGTGCCCATTATTAACCAGGTTAAAATATCGCTGGAGGCGCTTTTGTAAGCCAGCCATTTGCCGGCGTTCCTTTGCTTTTTGGCGTCGCCCCACTCTTTGGAAAAACTCTGCCGCTTTTTGTTTCACCATAATCCACCATTCTAACTTTGTATCACACAGGTCTTGTAGTGACTTCCAAGACTCATATTCTTCTCTAAACTCTGCCTGTACTGTCTTCTCTGCCAAAGCTGTGCAATTTAGTTTCCATGTGCCCGTCCCTCTTAACCCACCATCCCCTAGTGTGAGTGCACTCCTCAAAAGAGCATGGTCAGAGAAAAAGACAGGTGTTATTGATGCCTCCATAACCTTACACCCTCTTATGAAAACATAATCAATTCGGGAAGCCCTAGTGCCATCCGGGCTTCTCCATGTAAACCCGGGATCGCGTGGCCTTGTACTTTTAAAACTGTCTACCAATTTAAAATCAGTTAAAATCCCCTTTAAACACCGTGATGTTTTATCCAATTTAACGTCTGTCCCTTTTCTCAGTCTTCCTGTTTCCTCTAATATGCAGTTAAAATCCCCTCCCACTATTAGCGGCATATTCCCTACTAAATGCATCTGTAATGTTTCTAGCTGTTCATGTCTCTCATGTTTTTCTGTAAAACCATATATGTTTAAGACCTTAAAAACTGTGCCTAAAAAACTTAAAACCATTAGCATGATTCGCCCTTCTTGTATAATGGTCACCTCTTGTATGATTAGGTCAGGGTTTTTCACTAAAATGGCCACTCCATCTGCCTTGTTTGCATTTGAGCCACTCCATACTGATTGCCCCACCCGCCACTTTTCTTCCCACTGCCTGTATGATTTCATATATGGTAAGGCACATTCCTGTAGTAAAATAATGTCAGCCTTCTCTTTACTTAAAAACTGTAAAATGTTTTCAGCTCTTAGCAGCGATCTAATGCTTCTTACATTGATTGTGGATATGGTAAGTGTCATAATGATGTTGAGTAAAGTAACCCACAAGGTAAGACTATTTCCCATGATTAATAATGGTGTGTTCTTCTTGCTTTTCAGATGGAGATTCTGACGGGCATGTACAGAGGCTGAGACACGACTGGCAACGCCAAGGAGGACCAAACCACAAAACTACCGCATTTCGCTAAAACCAATAGGTCTGTATGCATGTTAAAAACATAAATAATGCATTCATACATTTTATAAAAGGATGTGTATGCTCTACCACCTATAATATGCATTTTACAATGTCTCATATTTTTATTTTGTCCTCGCATCATGAAGAGTGAGGAATCCACATCACTTCTTCAGACACCCTTTCTTCTTTAATCCATCTCGTGGAGCTTAATGGGGGTTCACCTAGTGGCTCTGCACCCATTTGCGCTTCACCTAAGTAGTCTTCTCTCATTTCTTCTAGCTCCACCCCGCGCCTACGCCTGGGTGTGGAAGCCTTGAGTCGTATGTGGGCGAAGGCAATTGCATTGGGGGAGGTCTCTGGCCACCGACGCTGTACATCATCCGATGAGGAGCTCAGCGCTTCCTGTCGGACTTCTTGAGCGTCCTCTGGCTCTAGAGATACCGCCAGTTTTTTGGCTGTCTGACCATCAGGTAGGGAAGTGGATGATTCTCCACTCTCCTCCGAGACTGTCGTCATTGCCAGTTCTCCTTTTCTGTTTTCCATCCCTTCCCTTCTATTTTTAAAACTCACTTCCACCTCACCTTCTGGGTTCGCTACATGTTCCTCATTTATGGTTTCTAAATCTTGTTGTACTGCGGGCGGTGCTTCCACTCCACCCACTTCCCTCCCCCTTTCCCTTCTTTCTCTAAAAACTCCTGCCTCCCTCTTCCGTTTTTCTTCCTCTCTTCCACTCACAGGTTGCACATCCACCCTGCTTGTAATGGTACCTATACATTCCTCAAGTATGCTTTCCAAATCTTGCAAGTCTTGTAACCCAGGGGGCGGTGCTTCCACCTGTACTCCGCCCCCTACCCTCCCTCTTGCCCCTTTCTCTCTAGTCCCTCTGGCCCCCCTCTTCCGTTTACCCACCATTTCACTTGGTCCCACCCCTTCACTTGGCCCCGCCCCTTCACTTGGCCCCGCCCCTTCACTTGGCCCCGCCCCTTCACTTGGCCCCGCCCCTTCACTTGGCCCCGCCCCTTCACTCGGCCCCGCCCCTTCACTCGGCCCCCGCCCCTTCACTCGGCCCCGCCCCTTCACTTGGCCCCGCCCCTTCACTCGGCCCCGCCCCTTCACTCGGCCCCGCCCCTTCTTCCCCATTCTTCTTTCCTGCCTGCTCACCATGCTGCATGTCGGCCATTTTTGTTTTGTGTGTTTGTTCCTCTGCCATTTTAGCTTTAAATTTTATTCGCAAACGATAACGGACACTCTCTAAAAAGGTGGTTATCTTCCCCACACAGGTTGCATTTCCTTCCATTAGGACAATTTTCAAAGACGTGGCCCACTTCCCTACACTTTTTGCACACAGTTACCTGACAAGCTTCTGCTAAATGCCCAAACTCTCCACACTTCCGGCACAGTTTGGGCATTCCCTGATAGAAGATATAGCCCCTATTTTCCCCCAAGGCTATCATGGACGGTATGTGCTGCAGACCCAAGTACCCTGTTGGCTCTAGCTTTAATTGTACCGACGCTTTCCAAGAGCATGTCCATATGCCGTCTTCGTCCATTACCTTACTAGGCGGAGTTTTAACTATACAATACCTGCCCAGCCAGGTACCTATATCCTCTCCTGTGACCGTTTCATTGAACATTCTGACATATACCAATTTCTGTGGGTTGACAGTTAGTTTTTCTACTATGAACAAGGCAAACTGGTCTCTGTGTTTCTCATATCTTTGCCAAAAGTCCTGCAGCCCTGCTGCTGTCCTAAAACTAACGTCATATCCTCTGTTACCAGGCAGTGCTAAAATACAATTTAAATCCGTGGCCTTAAACCCCAAGCATCTCTGAATTAGTTTTCTAGAAAAGTCCAATCTAGATAGTTCTCCTAGATTTTCCTCTGAGCCCATGTATCGGAAGCGGACACTATGGTGCCTCCTCACACCGACTCTAGCAGCCGACATGATGGAGGCACCTCTAGTTTAAAAGCTAGCAGCTGGCAGCTAACTCCACAGCCGATACAGGACCCACAAAAGAAAAAAAAAAAAAAAAAAAAAAAAAAAAAAAAAAAAAAAAAAAAAAAAAAAAAAAATATATATATATATACATACACACACACACACACACACACACACACACACACACACACACACACACACACACACACACATATTACAAATTCATTAAAATAAACAGGCTGATCATACCATACAACCAGCAACAAACTCTTTCTTTTCCACACGTTTAGGAAGGTGCACCGTTCCTGGAGGTACTGCAATACCAGGTCGATGCGTGGGGCGAACGGGGCAAGCCCCTGTTTCGCCTCCCTGTTCTAAAAATCCATTTAATATGAAGTCCTCATATAGAGGACGTATCAGATATTAAACTGATAAGAACAGATACTACACTTGATCTTAGCCAAAAGGCCGAGAAGCGATAACCTGAAATGGGCGCTGGCCTGGGCGCCGGCCTCGCCGGCACAGGCCTCCCCTCCGCGGAGACAGCGCCCTTCCTTCCTTCCAGCCGTACGTACGCTCACCCTTCCCTTCGTGCCACGCCCACCCCTACGTTTATACACATTCTCATTGTACAGATTGTTGCGGCCCTGCCCGGAGGCAGAGCGCTCCAAAAAATCAATTTGACTCTTTGACGTTCCCCTCCACGGAAATCTTTAGTAAAAGGCGAAAGATTTGTGCGTGAATGAAGAGAAACCCGAGCTATAGCCATGTAGGCTCAGGCGTCCCGCTACGCCAACCTAAAGCCTAGCTCGTTTGTTCGCGGTAACAAGGGAGGAGCCTGCGGGGCTGTGGCTTGTTGGCAACATCAGGCAGGCAGGCAGGCAGGCAGGCAGGCAGGGCTGGCAGGCTATAATGGAGAGAGAGAGAGAGAGAGGAGGGGAAAAAACAGTAACAATCTCAAAAAAAAAAAAAAAAAAAAAAAAAAAAAAAAAAAGAACAAAAACGGAGGGAAAACTGCAAACCGCCGAAAGGGGAGTGGCCTCCGCTCGCACTGCATTTGTGACCAGCTGACAAGGCAGTGAGAGAGACAGAGACCACTCACTCCCCTTCATTCTTACTTATTCTGGTTTTTTTTAAAGGAGTGAGCGCTTTTGGCTGCTTTGTTTTATTTATTCACACAGACAGACAGACAGAGACAGACAGACAGACAAATCAACCAACAAATGTAAAAATAAAGTTTTATAATATTATATATATATATATATATATATATATATATATATATATATATACATACACACACACACACACACACACACACACACACACACACACACACACACACACACACACACACATATTACAAATTCATTAAAATAAACAGGCTGATCATACCATACAACCAGCAACAAACTCTTTCTTTTCCACACGTTTAGGAAGGTGCACCGTTCCTGGAGGTACTGCAATACCAGGTCGATGCGTGGGGCGAACGGGGCAAGCCCCTGTTTCGCCTCCCTGTTCTAAAAATCCATTTAATATGAAGTCCTCATATAGAGGACGTATCAGATATTAAACTGATAAGAACAGATACTACACTTGATCTTAGCCAAAAGGCCGAGAAGCGATAACCTGAAATGGGCGCTGGCCTGGGCGCCGGCCTCGCCGGCACAGGCCTCCCCTCCGCGGAGACAGCGCCCTTCCTTCCTTCCAGCCGTACGTACGCTCACCCTTCCCTTCGTGCCACGCCCACCCCTACGTTTATACACATTCTCATTGTACAGATTGTTGCGGCCCTGCCCGGAGGCAGAGCGCTCCAAAAAATCAATTTGACTCTTTGACGTTCCCCTCCACGGAAATCTTTAGTAAAAGGCGAAAGATTTGTGCGTGAATGAAGAGAAACCCGAGCTATAGCCATGTAGGCTCAGGCGTCCCGCTACGCCAACCTAAAGCCTAGCTCGTTTGTTCGCGGTAACAAGGGAGGAGCCTGCGGGGCTGTGGCTTGTTGGCAACATCAGGCAGGCAGGCAGGCAGGCAGGCAGGCAGGGCTGGCAGGCTATAATGGAGAGAGAGAGAGAGAGAGGAGGGGAAAAAACAGTAACAATCTCAAAAAAAAAAAAAAAAAAAAAAAAAAAAAAAGAACAAAAACGGAGGGAAAACTGCAAACCGCCGAAAGGGGAGTGGCCTCCGCTCGCACTGCATTTGTGACCAGCTGACAAGGCAGTGAGAGAGACAGAGACCACTCACTCCCCTTCATTCTTACTTATTCTGGTTTTTTTTAAAGGAGTGAGCGCTTTTGGCTGCTTTGTTTTATTTATTCACACAGACAGACAGACAGAGACAGACAGACAGACAAATCAACCAACAAATGTAAAAATAAAGTTTTATAATATTATATATATATATATATATATATATATATATATATATATATATATACATACACACACACACACACACACACACACACACACACACACACACACACACACACACACACACATATTACAAATTCATTAAAATAAACAGGCTGATCATACCATACAACCAGCAACAAACTCTTTCTTTTCCACACGTTTAGGAAGGTGCACCGTTCCTGGAGGTACTGCAATACCAGGTCGATGCGTGGGGCGAACGGGGCAAGCCCCTGTTTCGCCTCCCTGTTCTAAAAATCCATTTAATATGAAGTCCTCATATAGAGGACGTATCAGATATTAAACTGATAAGAACAGATACTACACTTGATCTTAGCCAAAAGGCCGAGAAGCGATAACCTGAAATGGGCGCTGGCCTGGGCGCCGGCCTCGCCGGCACAGGCCTCCCCTCCGCGGAGACAGCGCCCTTCCTTCCTTCCAGCCGTACGTACGCTCACCCTTCCCTTCGTGCCACGCCCACCCCTACGTTTATACACATTCTCATTGTACAGATTGTTGCGGCCCTGCCCGGAGGCAGAGCGCTCCAAAAAATCAATTTGACTCTTTGACGTTCCCCTCCACGGAAATCTTTAGTAAAAGGCGAAAGATTTGTGCGTGAATGAAGAGAAACCCGAGCTATAGCCATGTAGGCTCAGGCGTCCCGCTACGCCAACCTAAAGCCTAGCTCGTTTGTTCGCGGTAACAAGGGAGGAGCCTGCGGGGCTGTGGCTTGTTGGCAACATCAGGCAGGCAGGCAGGCAGGCAGGCAGGCAGGGCTGGCAGGCTATAATGGAGAGAGAGAGAGAGAGAGGAGGGGAAAAAACAGTAACAATCTCAAAAAAAAAAAAAAAAAAAAAAAAAAAAAAAAAAGAACAAAAACGGAGGGAAAACTGCAAACCGCCGAAAGGGGAGTGGCCTCCGCTCGCACTGCATTTGTGACCAGCTGACAAGGCAGTGAGAGAGACAGAGACCACTCACTCCCCTTCATTCTTACTTATTCTGGTTTTTTTTAAAGGAGTGAGCGCTTTTGGCTGCTTTGTTTTATTTATTCACACAGACAGACAGACAGAGACAGACAGACAGACAAATCAACCAACAAATGTAAAAATAAAGTTTTATAATATTATATATATATATATATATATATATATATATATATATATATACATACACACACACACACACACACACACACACACACACACACACACACACACACACACACACACATATTACAAATTCATTAAAATAAACAGGCTGATCATACCATACAACCAGCAACAAACTCTTTCTTTTCCACACGTTTAGGAAGGTGCACCGTTCCTGGAGGTACTGCAATACCAGGTCGATGCGTGGGGCGAACGGGGCAAGCCCCTGTTTCGCCTCCCTGTTCTAAAAATCCATTTAATATGAAGTCCTCATATAGAGGACGTATCAGATATTAAACTGATAAGAACAGATACTACACTTGATCTTAGCCAAAAGGCCGAGAAGCGATAACCTGAAATGGGCGCTGGCCTGGGCGCCGGCCTCGCCGGCACAGGCCTCCCCTCCGCGGAGACAGCGCCCTTCCTTCCTTCCAGCCGTACGTACGCTCACCCTTCCCTTCGTGCCACGCCCACCCCTACGTTTATACACATTCTCATTGTACAGATTGTTGCGGCCCTGCCCGGAGGCAGAGCGCTCCAAAAAATCAATTTGACTCTTTGACGTTCCCCTCCACGGAAATCTTTAGTAAAAGGCGAAAGATTTGTGCGTGAATGAAGAGAAACCCGAGCTATAGCCATGTAGGCTCAGGCGTCCCGCTACGCCAACCTAAAGCCTAGCTCGTTTGTTCGCGGTAACAAGGGAGGAGCCTGCGGGGCTGTGGCTTGTTGGCAACATCAGGCAGGCAGGCAGGCAGGCAGGCAGGCAGGGCTGGCAGGCTATAATGGAGAGAGAGAGAGAGAGAGGAGGGGAAAAAACAGTAACAATCTCAAAAAAAAAAAAAAAAAAAAAAAAAAAAAAAAGAACAAAAACGGAGGGAAAACTGCAAACCGCCGAAAGGGGAGTGGCCTCCGCTCGCACTGCATTTGTGACCAGCTGACAAGGCAGTGAGAGAGACAGAGACCACTCACTCCCCTTCATTCTTACTTATTCTGGTTTTTTTTAAAGGAGTGAGCGCTTTTGGCTGCTTTGTTTTATTTATTCACACAGACAGACAGACAGAGACAGACAGACAGACAAATCAACCAACAAATGTAAAAATAAAGTTTTATAATATTATATATATATATATATATATATATATATATATATATATATATATACATACACACACACACACACACACACACACACACACACACACACACACACACACACACACACACATATTACAAATTCATTAAAATAAACAGGCTGATCATACCATACAACCAGCAACAAACTCTTTCTTTTCCACACGTTTAGGAAGGTGCACCGTTCCTGGAGGTACTGCAATACCAGGTCGATGCGTGGGGCGAACGGGGCAAGCCCCTGTTTCGCCTCCCTGTTCTAAAAATCCATTTAATATGAAGTCCTCATATAGAGGACGTATCAGATATTAAACTGATAAGAACAGATACTACACTTGATCTTAGCCAAAAGGCCGAGAAGCGATAACCTGAAATGGGCGCTGGCCTGGGCGCCGGCCTCGCCGGCACAGGCCTCCCCTCCGCGGAGACAGCGCCCTTCCTTCCTTCCAGCCGTACGTACGCTCACCCTTCCCTTCGTGCCACGCCCACCCCTACGTTTATACACATTCTCATTGTACAGATTGTTGCGGCCCTGCCCGGAGGCAGAGCGCTCCAAAAAATCAATTTGACTCTTTGACGTTCCCCTCCACGGAAATCTTTAGTAAAAGGCGAAAGATTTGTGCGTGAATGAAGAGAAACCCGAGCTATAGCCATGTAGGCTCAGGCGTCCCGCTACGCCAACCTAAAGCCTAGCTCGTTTGTTCGCGGTAACAAGGGAGGAGCCTGCGGGGCTGTGGCTTGTTGGCAACATCAGGCAGGCAGGCAGGCAGGCAGGCAGGCAGGGCTGGCAGGCTATAATGGAGAGAGAGAGAGAGAGAGGAGGGGAAAAAACAGTAACAATCTCAAAAAAAAAAAAAAAAAAAAAAAAAAAAAAAGAACAAAAACGGAGGGAAAACTGCAAACCGCCGAAAGGGGAGTGGCCTCCGCTCGCACTGCATTTGTGACCAGCTGACAAGGCAGTGAGAGAGACAGAGACCACTCACTCCCCTTCATTCTTACTTATTCTGGTTTTTTTTAAAGGAGTGAGCGCTTTTGGCTGCTTTGTTTTATTTATTCACACAGACAGACAGACAGAGACAGACAGACAGACAAATCAACCAACAAATGTAAAAATAAAGTTTTATAATATTATATATATATATATATATATATATATATATATATATATATATATACATACACACACACACACACACACACACACACACACACACACACACACACACACACACACACACACACACATATTACAAATTCATTAAAATAAACAGGCTGATCATACCATACAACCAGCAACAAACTCTTTCTTTTCCACACGTTTAGGAAGGTGCACCGTTCCTGGAGGTACTGCAATACCAGGTCGATGCGTGGGGCGAACGGGGCAAGCCCCTGTTTCGCCTCCCTGTTCTAAAAATCCATTTAATATGAAGTCCTCATATAGAGGACGTATCAGATATTAAACTGATAAGAACAGATTTTTTTTTTTTTTTTTTTTTTTTTTTTTTTTTATTAAAATTATTGTGTCATACACCATATATATCACACATCATACAATTGAATATATATATACAATGTATATTATAAAAGGTCCATGGCCATTTATATTTTCCTTTTTTCAAATAAAAGTTTTGTCTCTGGTGAGTGTGTCCGTGTCATTTGTTTCCATACTCAGCATGATTGTCCACAATAAAAGAGCAAAATACGACTCAGTCTTCCTTCCTGGTTTCCACAGGTCTGCTCCATGGAAGGCCTCAGCCATTCTCCTTCTCACCACCTGAGGGCGCCTTTGCACAGTGTACACAATAAGCACAAACATTCCACTCCAAAAAATAAACTTTGCCTGCACACCAAGGACTATAGGGGTCTTTTCCCACATGCTGCTGCATCCCATCACAGACCAGTGTGTTGATTTCCATGGATAAGAAACTAAAAACAAGTACAATGGATAAATAAGTATATAAAGCAAGGTTACACTTTTCCTTCTGTTATTCACTTTAAAATGGAAGTTGCTCTCCCCAACATGCAAACCACTTTTGCCCCCTAAAATTTTCCTTCCCACCTCTTTACAACCCGTCCTAGTCTCTGTCTGTGTACCGGCATTCCTGTACCACCCCCAGCTCGCCTTTGTCTGGTTGTCACACCACTCTGAAAGAAAGACACATATTACCTGTCCCTCTGGTACCCAGAGGAGATCCTCTAAAACCTTGGCTCCACTGCTCCCCAGACTTCGGGGGGGTTTGTGTGCAGTCAGGTGCCGCCGCCGCCCAAGATCTTCCCTAGCCTGTGGCCCCGGCACCCCCATCCGACTGTCGCAGTGCGATGTACACATACAGCCTTTTGTGCACCAGCTCTTGTCGGCCCTGTATGGTCATCTCCACGCGCTTCCCCACGAGCAGGTTTCTGGAGGTCCATACGGCGTCTTTTATACTGTTTAAGGTGGGCCAGAGCCTCTTAAAAACAGCTGGTGTGACATGTGGACCCCAGCCCACCCCGTTAACCGCTTTTCGGTAACACAGTTCTTGGACCTCCCCTGCTCGTAGATACGGGCACCATAGGGTGCCGGTTACTGACCACAGATCCTGGGCGGCGTCGCACTCCCAGAGCACGTGCCTCACAGTTTCGGGCGCGCCACACCCTGGCTGCGGGCATATGGGGTTTTTTGCCATGCCCCGGGAGTGCATAACGGCCCTGGCCGGGAGGATCTCGTGGGCCGCCATCCAGGACAGGTCTTTATGTCCGTTTGTGAGAGTCGGGTGGGCAGCGTTGTTCCATACCTGCCGGGATTCTTTCTCCCCCAGACCACGGACCAGGCACACTGGTTGTTGCTCCTGTACATACAAAATCATTTGTTTATGGTTTACAAGTGTGTTTAGAATGGCATCTTCCAAATTAAAATGTTTTAAAAACTTGGGAATAAAATTGTAACCTTCTGGCATCTCAAAGGCCACTGGTAACCTTAGGTCTATTTTAATCACCTTCAAACGTCTTAAGTATGACCCCATTAAAAATCTGACCATACACCCTGTCTTTGTCATTTTTTTGTCTGTGCCATATTTTATGTGTGTAGCCACGAAGAGGCTGCCCAAGAAGAGGTGGAGGTCAGGAACGCCTTTTCCTCCTTTTCCCGGTGGCCTCTTCAGCACCTCCCGTCGCACTCTCTCCCATCTGGTCCCCCAGAAGAAGTAAAAAAGGACTCTGTCAATCTCCAGCAGCACGGACCTCGGTGGCATAAAAACTGTAGAGACCAATAAAAACAGAGGTAAAATTATAGCCTTCATTATTAAAACTTTGCCTTCCAATGTCAACGTCCTCGTCTTCCAATATCCTATTTTTTGCCTTGCTTTGTTTAAGATTTCCTTCCAGTTTCCATTCCCTTTCCCTGTTACATCAAAACGCACTCCTAAAACCTTAATATCTGTTTCTTTTAAAACCAACTCCATTCCCCTTAATTTCTCTGTGCCCCATGGTCCAAATAATTTCGCTGTTGATTTTTCTTTGTTTAGTTTGGCTCCTGCTGCTTGCCCGTATCGTTCGGTGAGAGCGAAAGTTCTTCCTACTGCCTCTCTGTCTGTGCATATGACGTTTACATCATCCATATACAACACACATCTTACTTCCTGTCCTCCACTCCCAGGTATTTTAATTCCCTGTATTCCTACATCCCTTCTCAAGGCCTGTGCGAGTGCCTCTATGCCCACCACATATAAGAGCGGAGATAGCGGACATCCCTGACGGACACCGCGACGTACATCAATCGCTCTTGTTGTAAACCCGTTTACCATCACTTTACTTGTAATATCTCTGTACAATAACCCCACCCAAGCTAAAAACCGCCCAGGAAAGCCCACTTTTCGCAATACCTCAAAGAGGTATTGATGCGAGATACGGTCGAATGCTTTTTCAAAGTCTAAATTTAGCAAAATCATCCGAATATCTCTGCTTCTCGCGTAGCTGATGGTGTCTCTAATCAGAATGAGGCTGTCCGCTATCTTCCGCCCTGGCACCGCACAGGCTTGGTCCGGGTGTATTATTTCTTTTAAAACCTTGGACATACGTACCGATAAAAGCTTGCTAAATATTTTAAGGTCACAATTCAATAGGGTAATCGGCCTCCAATTTTTCAGCTCCGTTCTATCCTGTTTTTTAAAAATCAAAGTAACTAAACCTTCTCTAAAACTCCTCGGCATTTTTTCTAAAAGCTCGAATTCATTAAAAACCATTAATAGGTCCCGTACTAAAATGTCCCAGAAGCATTTATAAAATTCTATAGGCAACCCGTCTGGACCGGGTGCCTTCCCATTTTTAAAACCCTTTAAGCAGTTCTCTAATTCTATTCTATTCAAATCCTTCGTTAAGATGTCCGTCTCACTTACCTTTTCTTGTAATAGCTCTAATGTTTCCTTTAAAGCTTGTTTATCAATTCTTGCCTCCTTATAAAGGTCAGAATAAAAGCTCTCTACCACCCTTAAAATGTCCTCTTTCCCCTCCACTATTCTTCCTTCTTTATCTTTTAATTTCGTTATACCTCCCCCTTTATCTATAATTTTTTTGAAGAAAAACCTCGTACAACGTTCCCCTTCCTCCACTTCCCTCTCCTTCGCTCTTAAAATCACCCCCTTGCTTTGTTCTGTAGCCACTGCTATCATTTCTTTTTTAACCTCTCGGATCTCATCATGGCAATCATACCCCTCCTTTACCCAATTAAAATATCTCTGAAGTCTTTTCTGTAATCCTTTTATCTTATTTCTTTCCCTTTTCTTTTTCCTCCTCCCCACCTCCTGGAAAAAAACCCGTGTCTTATCTTTTACCATTTCCCACCACTCTGCTTTATTATTAAAACAGTCCTGTAGGGTCCGCCAGCCTCTGTACTCCTCTCTGTACATTTCCTTTACCTCTTCATCCTCCATTAGTGCCACGTTTAGTTTCCATCGGCTCTTCCCTACTAGTGGTTCTGCAGGTAATGTTAAAACACATAGCAGCTTAACATGATCAGAGAAAAAAGTTGGGATTAAAACAGCATCTTCAATCTTGCACTCTCTTAACCACATAAAATCAATACGTGAGGCCTTCGAGCCATCTGCACTAAACCATGTATAACCATCTTCACCACTATGTATTTCTCTGTACCCATCACTTAGTTTAAAATCAGTCACTAGGGCCTGTAACCTCCGTGATGTCTTATCCAATTTAAAATCCATATCCGCTCCCCTTCTATCCTTTTTTGTTAAAATACAATTAAAATCTCCCCCTAAAATTAATGGCTGTCTCCCTAAAAGATGCAATTGCAATTCTTCTAGAAGTTTAAAACGGTCATTTTTTTCTGCATAGCCATATACATTTATCACCTTAAACTCTACCCCCATAAAATCCAAAATTGCCAAAATCGCCCTCCCGTCTCGAATCACCCTTTTCTCTTTAAAGCGTATATTAGGGTTTAAAATCAAAATCGCCACTCCATCTGCCTTATTATAATTGGAGCCACTCCAAAACGATGGCTTACTCCCCCACTTCTCTTCCCAAGCATTATATGAGTTTAAAAAGGGCAGTGCACATTCTTGCAGCAGGATTACATCTTCCTCCCCTGTTGCTAAAAAGCTTAAAATGTTCTCTGCCCTTACCTGTGACCGCACACTTCTAACATTTATGGTAGAAATTTTAATAGCCATTAAAATGTGTAAAATAATTAAAACTAATATTTCCATATTAAAGTTTAAAAGAGGCACCTTGAGCTATAAATAAAATGAGACAAAATTAAGAAATCCTTTAATACCTGTAGTTTTATGGCCAAACCTGTCTATATACATCACCTCAAGCCGAGTCCTTCCTCAATTACCATTGACACTGCTTCTTCTTTAATCTGCTTTCCTGTTTTCCTTGGTCTCTCTCTCTTCTGCCCTCTTTGTTCTCGTTGTTCTTTCTGTTGTTCTTCGGGCTGTTCAACCTCCCTCTGTGGCGTTGATGACCTAATTTGAATATTTAAAAAGGATATTTTGTTTGGCGACGCCAAGGGCCAATCTCTAGAGAGATCTAGGGAATCCAAAGATTCTTCCTCGGCCCGCGTCTTCTTCTCCCTGGGATCTGCCAAAGGGGATTCCGCCATTCGTTTCGCCACCTGCGCACAGGGTAAAACATCCTCCTCCACTTCCTCCCCCTGTATTTCAACATTTTCTGCTGCTCTTGCCCCCATTTCCTCATTACTTACCATGTCTCCACCCTGACTCTGGTCTTCATTTCCCATTATTACATCTTCTCTCACTAATTCCTCAGAATTCCCCCCCTGACTTACCTCATTTTCTTCATCTGGCCTATTTTCTTTACTCCCCACCACTACTTCCTCCCTCACCAGCTCCCCAGAATTCTCTGCTTCATTTCCCTGTGCCCTGTTATTTGCCTCTTCCCCCATAGTGGGAGTGGCCTGTGGTCTGTTTCCCGCCGAATCTTCTGGCTCCGCCCTTCTTCTCCCTTCCCTATTCCCACCCATGCTGGCTCCCTTGTCGGCAGCCATATTGGCAGCCATATTGGCAGCCATTTTGGCTGCCTTCACTTTGTTTGCAAATGAATCAGGACAGTCTCTAAAAAGGTGGTTTTCCGCCCCGCAAAGGTTGCACTTCCTCCCATTTGGGCACTTGTCAAAGGTATGCCCAATTTCCCTACACTTTCCACAGAATATTTTAGAACATGCCTCTGCTAGATGGCCCAAGTCTCCACACTTCCTACACACCTTAGGCATCCCCCGATAAAAAATGTACCCTCTATTCTCTCCTAGTACGATCGTCTGTGGTAAATGCTTTAGACCCATGTGTCCGTGTGCGTCCTCCCATTGCTGTATGGAGATGCGCCAGGAACACGTCCAGATGCCGTCTTCATCCACCACTTTCACCGGCTTTCCTGTTACTGTACAGAATCTTTTTAACCATGCCACAATATCTTCTGGGCTCACCATTTCGTTAAACATCCTCACTATTACATCTTTTTTTGTATAATCAGTCAATTTCTCAGCTTTAAAAAGTTCAAAGTGTTCTTTTAGCTCTTTCAATCTCTCCCAGTATGTACCCAACAGAGCAGCTGTGCTAAAGCTGACATCAAAGCCTTTATTTTGGGGAAGTGCTATTATGCAATTTAATTCAATGGGACTAACACCCAAAATGCCTTGAAGGTATTTCCTAGAGAAGTCTAGTCTAGATGGTGCGGTTATCCCATCACTCCTGGGTAAAAAGGAGAAGCGCACACTGTGGTGCCTCCTCATGCCGGCACGAGCCGCCGACATGTTGGAGGCACCACACTTTAAATTTTACCTAAAAACAGTCAGTAAGATAGTCCAATAAATAGCTAAAATACTATGTAAAAAAATAATAACATAGATCAAACCAGGACTAAAAGCAAACTTTAAGAACAATTTCAAGATAACTCCTACAATAAAAGAGTTTCCTAAACAAAGTTCTAAAATTCACTTACCTTGTGTTTGATCTCTTTTCAGTAGATACACGAGCTGTGCAAAGAAGAAATTTCCCTCTCAGGATCTTCAGCCGCCGAAGCGCCGTCCGTCCCAAGAGTCGATCCCAGTCTCCGCCTTTTGATCTTAGCCAAAAGGCCGAGAAGCGATAACCTGAAATGGGCGCTGGCCTGGGCGCCGGCCTCGCCGGCACAGGCCTCCCCTCCGCGGAGACAGCGCCCTTCCTTCCTTCCAGCCGTACGTACGCTCACCCTTCCCTTCGTGCCACGCCCACCCCTACGTTTATACACATTCTCATTGTACAGATTGTTGCGGCCCTGCCCGGAGGCAGAGCGCTCCAAAAAATCAATTTGACTCTTTGACGTTCCCCTCCACGGAAATCTTTAGTAAAAGGCGAAAGATTTGTGCGTGAATGAAGAGAAACCCGAGCTATAGCCATGTAGGCTCAGGCGTCCCGCTACGCCAACCTAAAGCCTAGCTCGTTTGTTCGCGGTAACAAGGGAGGAGCCTGCGGGGCTGTGGCTTGTTGGCAACATCAGGCAGGCAGGCAGGCAGGCAGGCAGGCAGGGCTGGCAGGCTATAATGGAGAGAGAGAGAGAGAGAGGAGGGGAAAAAACAGTAACAATCTCAAAAAAAAAAAAAAAAAAAAAAAAAAAAAAAGAACAAAAACGGAGGGAAAACTGCAAACCGCCGAAAGGGGAGTGGCCTCCGCTCGCACTGCATTTGTGACCAGCTGACAAGGCAGTGAGAGAGACAGAGACCACTCACTCCCCTTCATTCTTACTTATTCTGGTTTTTTTTAAAGGAGTGAGCGCTTTTGGCTGCTTTGTTTTATTTATTCACACAGACAGACAGACAGAGACAGACAGACAGACAAATCAACCAACAAATGTAAAAATAAAGTTTTATAATATTATATATATATATATATATATATATATATATATATATATATATATACATACACACACACACACACACACACACACACACACACACACACACACACACACACACACACACACATATTACAAATTCATTAAAATAAACAGGCTGATCATACCATACAACCAGCAACAAACTCTTTCTTTTCCACACGTTTAGGAAGGTGCACCGTTCCTGGAGGTACTGCAATACCAGGTCGATGCGTGGGGCGAACGGGGCAAGCCCCTGTTTCGCCTCCCTGTTCTAAAAATCCATTTAATATGAAGTCCTCATATAGAGGACGTATCAGATATTAAACTGATAAGAACAGATACTACACTTGATCTTAGCCAAAAGGCCGAGAAGCGATAACCTGAAATGGGCGCTGGCCTGGGCGCCGGCCTCGCCGGCACAGGCCTCCCCTCCGCGGAGACAGCGCCCTTCCTTCCTTCCAGCCGTACGTACGCTCACCCTTCCCTTCGTGCCACGCCCACCCCTACGTTTATACACATTCTCATTGTACAGATTGTTGCGGCCCTGCCCGGAGGCAGAGCGCTCCAAAAAATCAATTTGACTCTTTGACGTTCCCCTCCACGGAAATCTTTAGTAAAAGGCGAAAGATTTGTGCGTGAATGAAGAGAAACCCGAGCTATAGCCATGTAGGCTCAGGCGTCCCGCTACGCCAACCTAAAGCCTAGCTCGTTTGTTCGCGGTAACAAGGGAGGAGCCTGCGGGGCTGTGGCTTGTTGGCAACATCAGGCAGGCAGGCAGGCAGGCAGGCAGGCAGGGCTGGCAGGCTATAATGGAGAGAGAGAGAGAGAGAGGAGGGGAAAAAACAGTAACAATCTCAAAAAAAAAAAAAAAAAAAAAAAAAAAAAAAAAAAGAACAAAAACGGAGGGAAAACTGCAAACCGCCGAAAGGGGAGTGGCCTCCGCTCGCACTGCATTTGTGACCAGCTGACAAGGCAGTGAGAGAGACAGAGACCACTCACTCCCCTTCATTCTTACTTATTCTGGTTTTTTTTAAAGGAGTGAGCGCTTTTGGCTGCTTTGTTTTATTTATTCACACAGACAGACAGACAGAGACAGACAGACAGACAAATCAACCAACAAATGTAAAAATAAAGTTTTATAATATTATATATATATATATATATATATATATATATATATATATATATACATACACACACACACACACACACACACACACACACACACACACACACACACACACACACACACACATATTACAAATTCATTAAAATAAACAGGCTGATCATACCATACAACCAGCAACAAACTCTTTCTTTTCCACACGTTTAGGAAGGTGCACCGTTCCTGGAGGTACTGCAATACCAGGTCGATGCGTGGGGCGAACGGGGCAAGCCCCTGTTTCGCCTCCCTGTTCTAAAAATCCATTTAATATGAAGTCCTCATATAGAGGACGTATCAGATATTAAACTGATAAGAACAGATACTACACTTGATCTTAGCCAAAAGGCCGAGAAGCGATAACCTGAAATGGGCGCTGGCCTGGGCGCCGGCCTCGCCGGCACAGGCCTCCCCTCCGCGGAGACAGCGCCCTTCCTTCCTTCCAGCCGTACGTACGCTCACCCTTCCCTTCGTGCCACGCCCACCCCTACGTTTATACACATTCTCATTGTACAGATTGTTGCGGCCCTGCCCGGAGGCAGAGCGCTCCAAAAAATCAATTTGACTCTTTGACGTTCCCCTCCACGGAAATCTTTAGTAAAAGGCGAAAGATTTGTGCGTGAATGAAGAGAAACCCGAGCTATAGCCATGTAGGCTCAGGCGTCCCGCTACGCCAACCTAAAGCCTAGCTCGTTTGTTCGCGGTAACAAGGGAGGAGCCTGCGGGGCTGTGGCTTGTTGGCAACATCAGGCAGGCAGGCAGGCAGGCAGGCAGGCAGGGCTGGCAGGCTATAATGGAGAGAGAGAGAGAGAGAGGAGGGGAAAAAACAGTAACAATCTCAAAAAAAAAAAAAAAAAAAAAAAAAAAAAAAGAACAAAAACGGAGGGAAAACTGCAAACCGCCGAAAGGGGAGTGGCCTCCGCTCGCACTGCATTTGTGACCAGCTGACAAGGCAGTGAGAGAGACAGAGACCACTCACTCCCCTTCATTCTTACTTATTCTGGTTTTTTTTAAAGGAGTGAGCGCTTTTGGCTGCTTTGTTTTATTTATTCACACAGACAGACAGACAGAGACAGACAGACAGACAAATCAACCAACAAATGTAAAAATAAAGTTTTATAATATTATATATATATATATATATATATATATATATATATATATATATATACATACACACACACACACACACACACACACACACACACACACACACACACACACACACACACACATATTACAAATTCATTAAAATAAACAGGCTGATCATACCATACAACCAGCAACAAACTCTTTCTTTTCCACACGTTTAGGAAGGTGCACCGTTCCTGGAGGTACTGCAATACCAGGTCGATGCGTGGGGCGAACGGGGCAAGCCCCTGTTTCGCCTCCCTGTTCTAAAAATCCATTTAATATGAAGTCCTCATATAGAGGACGTATCAGATATTAAACTGATAAGAACAGATACTACACTTGATCTTAGCCAAAAGGCCGAGAAGCGATAACCTGAAATGGGCGCTGGCCTGGGCGCCGGCCTCGCCGGCACAGGCCTCCCCTCCGCGGAGACAGCGCCCTTCCTTCCTTCCAGCCGTACGTACGCTCACCCTTCCCTTCGTGCCACGCCCACCCCTACGTTTATACACATTCTCATTGTACAGATTGTTGCGGCCCTGCCCGGAGGCAGAGCGCTCCAAAAAATCAATTTGACTCTTTGACGTTCCCCTCCACGGAAATCTTTAGTAAAAGGCGAAAGATTTGTGCGTGAATGAAGAGAAACCCGAGCTATAGCCATGTAGGCTCAGGCGTCCCGCTACGCCAACCTAAAGCCTAGCTCGTTTGTTCGCGGTAACAAGGGAGGAGCCTGCGGGGCTGTGGCTTGTTGGCAACATCAGGCAGGCAGGCAGGCAGGCAGGCAGGCAGGGCTGGCAGGCTATAATGGAGAGAGAGAGAGAGAGAGGAGGGGAAAAAACAGTAACAATCTCAAAAAAAAAAAAAAAAAAAAAAAAAAAAAAAAGAACAAAAACGGAGGGAAAACTGCAAACCGCCGAAAGGGGAGTGGCCTCCGCTCGCACTGCATTTGTGACCAGCTGACAAGGCAGTGAGAGAGACAGAGACCACTCACTCCCCTTCATTCTTACTTATTCTGGTTTTTTTTAAAGGAGTGAGCGCTTTTGGCTGCTTTGTTTTATTTATTCACACAGACAGACAGACAGAGACAGACAGACAGACAAATCAACCAACAAATGTAAAAATAAAGTTTTATAATATTATATATATATATATATATATATATATATATATATATATATATATACATACACACACACACACACACACACACACACACACACACACACACACACACACACACACACACATATTACAAATTCATTAAAATAAACAGGCTGATCATACCATACAACCAGCAACAAACTCTTTCTTTTCCACACGTTTAGGAAGGTGCACCGTTCCTGGAGGTACTGCAATACCAGGTCGATGCGTGGGGCGAACGGGGCAAGCCCCTGTTTCGCCTCCCTGTTCTAAAAATCCATTTAATATGAAGTCCTCATATAGAGGACGTATCAGATATTAAACTGATAAGAACAGATACTACACTTGATCTTAGCCAAAAGGCCGAGAAGCGATAACCTGAAATGGGCGCTGGCCTGGGCGCCGGCCTCGCCGGCACAGGCCTCCCCTCCGCGGAGACAGCGCCCTTCCTTCCTTCCAGCCGTACGTACGCTCACCCTTCCCTTCGTGCCACGCCCACCCCTACGTTTATACACATTCTCATTGTACAGATTGTTGCGGCCCTGCCCGGAGGCAGAGCGCTCCAAAAAATCAATTTGACTCTTTGACGTTCCCCTCCACGGAAATCTTTAGTAAAAGGCGAAAGATTTGTGCGTGAATGAAGAGAAACCCGAGCTATAGCCATGTAGGCTCAGGCGTCCCGCTACGCCAACCTAAAGCCTAGCTCGTTTGTTCGCGGTAACAAGGGAGGAGCCTGCGGGGCTGTGGCTTGTTGGCAACATCAGGCAGGCAGGCAGGCAGGCAGGCAGGCAGGGCTGGCAGGCTATAATGGAGAGAGAGAGAGAGAGAGGAGGGGAAAAAACAGTAACAATCTCAAAAAAAAAAAAAAAAAAAAAAAAAAAAAAAAAAGAACAAAAACGGAGGGAAAACTGCAAACCGCCGAAAGGGGAGTGGCCTCCGCTCGCACTGCATTTGTGACCAGCTGACAAGGCAGTGAGAGAGACAGAGACCACTCACTCCCCTTCATTCTTACTTATTCTGGTTTTTTTTAAAGGAGTGAGCGCTTTTGGCTGCTTTGTTTTATTTATTCACACAGACAGACAGACAGAGACAGACAGACAGACAAATCAACCAACAAATGTAAAAATAAAGTTTTATAATATTATATATATATATATATATATATATATATATATATATATATATATACATACACACACACACACACACACACACACACACACACACACACACACACACACACACACACACATATTACAAATTCATTAAAATAAACAGGCTGATCATACCATACAACCAGCAACAAACTCTTTCTTTTCCACACGTTTAGGAAGGTGCACCGTTCCTGGAGGTACTGCAATACCAGGTCGATGCGTGGGGCGAACGGGGCAAGCCCCTGTTTCGCCTCCCTGTTCTAAAAATCCATTTAATATGAAGTCCTCATATAGAGGACGTATCAGATATTAAACTGATAAGAACAGATACTACACTTGATCTTAGCCAAAAGGCCGAGAAGCGATAACCTGAAATGGGCGCTGGCCTGGGCGCCGGCCTCGCCGGCACAGGCCTCCCCTCCGCGGAGACAGCGCCCTTCCTTCCTTCCAGCCGTACGTACGCTCACCCTTCCCTTCGTGCCACGCCCACCCCTACGTTTATACACATTCTCATTGTACAGATTGTTGCGGCCCTGCCCGGAGGCAGAGCGCTCCAAAAAATCAATTTGACTCTTTGACGTTCCCCTCCACGGAAATCTTTAGTAAAAGGCGAAAGATTTGTGCGTGAATGAAGAGAAACCCGAGCTATAGCCATGTAGGCTCAGGCGTCCCGCTACGCCAACCTAAAGCCTAGCTCGTTTGTTCGCGGTAACAAGGGAGGAGCCTGCGGGGCTGTGGCTTGTTGGCAACATCAGGCAGGCAGGCAGGCAGGCAGGCAGGCAGGGCTGGCAGGCTATAATGGAGAGAGAGAGAGAGAGAGGAGGGGAAAAAACAGTAACAATCTCAAAAAAAAAAAAAAAAAAAAAAAAAAAAAAAAAAGAACAAAAACGGAGGGAAAACTGCAAACCGCCGAAAGGGGAGTGGCCTCCGCTCGCACTGCATTTGTGACCAGCTGACAAGGCAGTGAGAGAGACAGAGACCACTCACTCCCCTTCATTCTTACTTATTCTGGTTTTTTTTAAAGGAGTGAGCGCTTTTGGCTGCTTTGTTTTATTTATTCACACAGACAGACAGACAGAGACAGACAGACAGACAAATCAACCAACAAATGTAAAAATAAAGTTTTATAATATTATATATATATATATATATATATATATATATATATATATATATATATACATACACACACACACACACACACACACACACACACACACACACACACACACACACACACACACATATTACAAATTCATTAAAATAAACAGGCTGATCATACCATACAACCAGCAACAAACTCTTTCTTTTCCACACGTTTAGGAAGGTGCACCGTTCCTGGAGGTACTGCAATACCAGGTCGATGCGTGGGGCGAACGGGGCAAGCCCCTGTTTCGCCTCCCTGTTCTAAAAATCCATTTAATATGAAGTCCTCATATAGAGGACGTATCAGATATTAAACTGATAAGAACAGATACTACACTTGATCTTAGCCAAAAGGCCGAGAAGCGATAACCTGAAATGGGCGCTGGCCTGGGCGCCGGCCTCGCCGGCACAGGCCTCCCCTCCGCGGAGACAGCGCCCTTCCTTCCTTCCAGCCGTACGTACGCTCACCCTTCCCTTCGTGCCACGCCCACCCCTACGTTTATACACATTCTCATTGTACAGATTGTTGCGGCCCTGCCCGGAGGCAGAGCGCTCCAAAAAATCAATTTGACTCTTTGACGTTCCCCTCCACGGAAATCTTTAGTAAAAGGCGAAAGATTTGTGCGTGAATGAAGAGAAACCCGAGCTATAGCCATGTAGGCTCAGGCGTCCCGCTACGCCAACCTAAAGCCTAGCTCGTTTGTTCGCGGTAACAAGGGAGGAGCCTGCGGGGCTGTGGCTTGTTGGCAACATCAGGCAGGCAGGCAGGCAGGCAGGCAGGCAGGGCTGGCAGGCTATAATGGAGAGAGAGAGAGAGAGAGGAGGGGAAAAAACAGTAACAATCTCAAAAAAAAAAAAAAAAAAAAAAAAAAAAAAAAGAACAAAAACGGAGGGAAAACTGCAAACCGCCGAAAGGGGAGTGGCCTCCGCTCGCACTGCATTTGTGACCAGCTGACAAGGCAGTGAGAGAGACAGAGACCACTCACTCCCCTTCATTCTTACTTATTCTGGTTTTTTTTAAAGGAGTGAGCGCTTTTGGCTGCTTTGTTTTATTTATTCACACAGACAGACAGACAGAGACAGACAGACAGACAAATCAACCAACAAATGTAAAAATAAAGTTTTATAATATTATATATATATATATATATATATATATATATATATATATATATATACATACACACACACACACACACACACACACACACACACACACACACACACACACACACACACACATATTACAAATTCATTAAAATAAACAGGCTGATCATACCATACAACCAGCAACAAACTCTTTCTTTTCCACACGTTTAGGAAGGTGCACCGTTCCTGGAGGTACTGCAATACCAGGTCGATGCGTGGGGCGAACGGGGCAAGCCCCTGTTTCGCCTCCCTGTTCTAAAAATCCATTTAATATGAAGTCCTCATATAGAGGACGTATCAGATATTAAACTGATAAGAACAGATACTACACTTGATCTTAGCCAAAAGGCCGAGAAGCGATAACCTGAAATGGGCGCTGGCCTGGGCGCCGGCCTCGCCGGCACAGGCCTCCCCTCCGCGGAGACAGCGCCCTTCCTTCCTTCCAGCCGTACGTACGCTCACCCTTCCCTTCGTGCCACGCCCACCCCTACGTTTATACACATTCTCATTGTACAGATTGTTGCGGCCCTGCCCGGAGGCAGAGCGCTCCAAAAAATCAATTTGACTCTTTGACGTTCCCCTCCACGGAAATCTTTAGTAAAAGGCGAAAGATTTGTGCGTGAATGAAGAGAAACCCGAGCTATAGCCATGTAGGCTCAGGCGTCCCGCTACGCCAACCTAAAGCCTAGCTCGTTTGTTCGCGGTAACAAGGGAGGAGCCTGCGGGGCTGTGGCTTGTTGGCAACATCAGGCAGGCAGGCAGGCAGGCAGGCAGGCAGGGCTGGCAGGCTATAATGGAGAGAGAGAGAGAGAGAGGAGGGGAAAAAACAGTAACAATCTCAAAAAAAAAAAAAAAAAAAAAAAAAAAAAAAAAAGAACAAAAACGGAGGGAAAACTGCAAACCGCCGAAAGGGGAGTGGCCTCCGCTCGCACTGCATTTGTGACCAGCTGACAAGGCAGTGAGAGAGACAGAGACCACTCACTCCCCTTCATTCTTACTTATTCTGGTTTTTTTTAAAGGAGTGAGCGCTTTTGGCTGCTTTGTTTTATTTATTCACACAGACAGACAGACAGAGACAGACAGACAGACAAATCAACCAACAAATGTAAAAATAAAGTTTTATAATATTATATATATATATATATATATATATATATATATATATATATATACATACACACACACACACACACACACACACACACACACACACACACACACACACACACACACACACATATTACAAATTCATTAAAATAAACAGGCTGATCATACCATACAACCAGCAACAAACTCTTTCTTTTCCACACGTTTAGGAAGGTGCACCGTTCCTGGAGGTACTGCAATACCAGGTCGATGCGTGGGGCGAACGGGGCAAGCCCCTGTTTCGCCTCCCTGTTCTAAAAATCCATTTAATATGAAGTCCTCATATAGAGGACGTATCAGATATTAAACTGATAAGAACAGATACTACACTTGATCTTAGCCAAAAGGCCGAGAAGCGATAACCTGAAATGGGCGCTGGCCTGGGCGCCGGCCTCGCCGGCACAGGCCTCCCCTCCGCGGAGACAGCGCCCTTCCTTCCTTCCAGCCGTACGTACGCTCACCCTTCCCTTCGTGCCACGCCCACCCCTACGTTTATACACATTCTCATTGTACAGATTGTTGCGGCCCTGCCCGGAGGCAGAGCGCTCCAAAAAATCAATTTGACTCTTTGACGTTCCCCTCCACGGAAATCTTTAGTAAAAGGCGAAAGATTTGTGCGTGAATGAAGAGAAACCCGAGCTATAGCCATGTAGGCTCAGGCGTCCCGCTACGCCAACCTAAAGCCTAGCTCGTTTGTTCGCGGTAACAAGGGAGGAGCCTGCGGGGCTGTGGCTTGTTGGCAACATCAGGCAGGCAGGCAGGCAGGCAGGCAGGCAGGGCTGGCAGGCTATAATGGAGAGAGAGAGAGAGAGAGGAGGGGAAAAAACAGTAACAATCTCAAAAAAAAAAAAAAAAAAAAAAAAAAAAAAAAGAACAAAAACGGAGGGAAAACTGCAAACCGCCGAAAGGGGAGTGGCCTCCGCTCGCACTGCATTTGTGACCAGCTGACAAGGCAGTGAGAGAGACAGAGACCACTCACTCCCCTTCATTCTTACTTATTCTGGTTTTTTTTAAAGGAGTGAGCGCTTTTGGCTGCTTTGTTTTATTTATTCACACAGACAGACAGACAGAGACAGACAGACAGACAAATCAACCAACAAATGTAAAAATAAAGTTTTATAATATTATATATATATATATATATATATATATATATATATATATATATATACATACACACACACACACACACACACACACACACACACACACACACACACACACACACACACACACACATATTACAAATTCATTAAAATAAACAGGCTGATCATACCATACAACCAGCAACAAACTCTTTCTTTTCCACACGTTTAGGAAGGTGCACCGTTCCTGGAGGTACTGCAATACCAGGTCGATGCGTGGGGCGAACGGGGCAAGCCCCTGTTTCGCCTCCCTGTTCTAAAAATCCATTTAATATGAAGTCCTCATATAGAGGACGTATCAGATATTAAACTGATAAGAACAGATACTACACTTGATCTTAGCCAAAAGGCCGAGAAGCGATAACCTGAAATGGGCGCTGGCCTGGGCGCCGGCCTCGCCGGCACAGGCCTCCCCTCCGCGGAGACAGCGCCCTTCCTTCCTTCCAGCCGTACGTACGCTCACCCTTCCCTTCGTGCCACGCCCACCCCTACGTTTATACACATTCTCATTGTACAGATTGTTGCGGCCCTGCCCGGAGGCAGAGCGCTCCAAAAAATCAATTTGACTCTTTGACGTTCCCCTCCACGGAAATCTTTAGTAAAAGGCGAAAGATTTGTGCGTGAATGAAGAGAAACCCGAGCTATAGCCATGTAGGCTCAGGCGTCCCGCTACGCCAACCTAAAGCCTAGCTCGTTTGTTCGCGGTAACAAGGGAGGAGCCTGCGGGGCTGTGGCTTGTTGGCAACATCAGGCAGGCAGGCAGGCAGGCAGGCAGGCAGGGCTGGCAGGCTATAATGGAGAGAGAGAGAGAGAGAGGAGGGGAAAAAACAGTAACAATCTCAAAAAAAAAAAAAAAAAAAAAAAAAAAAAAAGAACAAAAACGGAGGGAAAACTGCAAACCGCCGAAAGGGGAGTGGCCTCCGCTCGCACTGCATTTGTGACCAGCTGACAAGGCAGTGAGAGAGACAGAGACCACTCACTCCCCTTCATTCTTACTTATTCTGGTTTTTTTTAAAGGAGTGAGCGCTTTTGGCTGCTTTGTTTTATTTATTCACACAGACAGACAGACAGAGACAGACAGACAGACAAATCAACCAACAAATGTAAAAATAAAGTTTTATAATATTATATATATATATATATATATATATATATATATTATATATATATATACATACACACACACACACACACACACACACACACACACACACACACACACACACACACACACACATATTACAAATTCATTAAAATAAACAGGCTGATCATACCATACAACCAGCAACAAACTCTTTCTTTTCCACACGTTTAGGAAGGTGCACCGTTCCTGGAGGTACTGCAATACCAGGTCGATGCGTGGGGCGAACGGGGCAAGCCCCTGTTTCGCCTCCCTGTTCTAAAAATCCATTTAATATGAAGTCCTCATATAGAGGACGTATCAGATATTAAACTGATAAGAACAGATACTACACTTGATCTTAGCCAAAAGGCCGAGAAGCGATAACCTGAAATGGGCGCTGGCCTGGGCGCCGGCCTCGCCGGCACAGGCCTCCCCTCCGCGGAGACAGCGCCCTTCCTTCCTTCCAGCCGTACGTACGCTCACCCTTCCCTTCGTGCCACGCCCACCCCTACGTTTATACACATTCTCATTGTACAGATTGTTGCGGCCCTGCCCGGAGGCAGAGCGCTCCAAAAAATCAATTTGACTCTTTGACGTTCCCCTCCACGGAAATCTTTAGTAAAAGGCGAAAGATTTGTGCGTGAATGAAGAGAAACCCGAGCTATAGCCATGTAGGCTCAGGCGTCCCGCTACGCCAACCTAAAGCCTAGCTCGTTTGTTCGCGGTAACAAGGGAGGAGCCTGCGGGGCTGTGGCTTGTTGGCAACATCAGGCAGGCAGGCAGGCAGGCAGGCAGGCAGGGCTGGCAGGCTATAATTGGCAGGCTATAATGGAGAGAGAGAGAGAGAGAGGAGGGGAAAAAACAGTAACAATCTCAAAAAAAAAAAAAAAAAAAAAAAAAAAAAAAAGAACAAAAACGGAGGGAAAACTGCAAACCGCCGAAAGGGGAGTGGCCTCCGCTCGCACTGCATTTGTGACCAGCTGACAAGGCAGTGAGAGAGACAGAGACCACTCACTCCCCTTCATTCTTACTTATTCTGGTTTTTTTTAAAGGAGTGAGCGCTTTTGGCTGCTTTGTTTTATTTATTCACACAGACAGACAGACAGAGACAGACAGACAGACAAATCAACCAACAAATGTAAAAATAAAGTTTTATAATATTATATATATATATATATATATATATATATATATATATATATATATACATACACACACACACACACACACACACACACACACACACACACACACACACACACACACACACATATTACAAATTCATTAAAATAAACAGGCTGATCATACCATACAACCAGCAACAAACTCTTTCTTTTCCACACGTTTAGGAAGGTGCACCGTTCCTGGAGGTACTGCAATACCAGGTCGATGCGTGGGGCGAACGGGGCAAGCCCCTGTTTCGCCTCCCTGTTCTAAAAATCCATTTAATATGAAGTCCTCATATAGAGGACGTATCAGATATTAAACTGATAAGAACAGATACTACACTTGATCTTAGCCAAAAGGCCGAGAAGCGATAACCTGAAATGGGCGCTGGCCTGGGCGCCGGCCTCGCCGGCACAGGCCTCCCCTCCGCGGAGACAGCGCCCTTCCTTCCTTCCAGCCGTACGTACGCTCACCCTTCCCTTCGTGCCACGCCCACCCCTACGTTTATACACATTCTCATTGTACAGATTGTTGCGGCCCTGCCCGGAGGCAGAGCGCTCCAAAAAATCAATTTGACTCTTTGACGTTCCCCTCCACGGAAATCTTTAGTAAAAGGCGAAAGATTTGTGCGTGAATGAAGAGAAACCCGAGCTATAGCCATGTAGGCTCAGGCGTCCCGCTACGCCAACCTAAAGCCTAGCTCGTTTGTTCGCGGTAACAAGGGAGGAGCCTGCGGGGCTGTGGCTTGTTGGCAACATCAGGCAGGCAGGCAGGCAGGCAGGCAGGCAGGGCTGGCAGGCTATAATGGAGAGAGAGAGAGAGAGAGGAGGGGAAAAAACAGTAACAATCTCAAAAAAAAAAAAAAAAAAAAAAAAAAAAAAAAAGAACAAAAACGGAGGGAAAACTGCAAACCGCCGAAAGGGGAGTGGCCTCCGCTCGCACTGCATTTGTGACCAGCTGACAAGGCAGTGAGAGAGACAGAGACCACTCACTCCCCTTCATTCTTACTTATTCTGGTTTTTTTTAAAGGAGTGAGCGCTTTTGGCTGCTTTGTTTTATTTATTCACACAGACAGACAGACAGAGACAGACAGACAGACAAATCAACCAACAAATGTAAAAATAAAGTTTTATAATATTATATATATATATATATATATATATATATATATATATATATATATATATATACATACACACACACACACACACACACACACACACACACACACACACACACACACACACACACACATATTACAAATTCATTAAAATAAACAGGCTGATCATACCATACAACCAGCAACAAACTCTTTCTTTTCCACACGTTTAGGAAGGTGCACCGTTCCTGGAGGTACTGCAATACCAGGTCGATGCGTGGGGCGAACGGGGCAAGCCCCTGTTTCGCCTCCCTGTTCTAAAAATCCATTTAATATGAAGTCCTCATATAGAGGACGTATCAGATATTAAACTGATAAGAACAGATACTACACTTGATCTTAGCCAAAAGGCCGAGAAGCGATAACCTGAAATGGGCGCTGGCCTGGGCGCCGGCCTCGCCGGCACAGGCCTCCCCTCCGCGGAGACAGCGCCCTTCCTTCCTTCCAGCCGTACGTACGCTCACCCTTCCCTTCGTGCCACGCCCACCCCTACGTTTATACACATTCTCATTGTACAGATTGTTGCGGCCCTGCCCGGAGGCAGAGCGCTCCAAAAAATCAATTTGACTCTTTGACGTTCCCCTCCACGGAAATCTTTAGTAAAAGGCGAAAGATTTGTGCGTGAATGAAGAGAAACCCGAGCTATAGCCATGTAGGCTCAGGCGTCCCGCTACGCCAACCTAAAGCCTAGCTCGTTTGTTCGCGGTAACAAGGGAGGAGCCTGCGGGGCTGTGGCTTGTTGGCAACATCAGGCAGGCAGGCAGGCAGGCAGGCAGGCAGGGCTGGCAGGCTATAATGGAGAGAGAGAGAGAGAGAGGAGGGGAAAAAACAGTAACAATCTCAAAAAAAAAAAAAAAAAAAAAAAAAAAAAAAAAGAACAAAAACGGAGGGAAAACTGCAAACCGCCGAAAGGGGAGTGGCCTCCGCTCGCACTGCATTTGTGACCAGCTGACAAGGCAGTGAGAGAGACAGAGACCACTCACTCCCCTTCATTCTTACTTATTCTGGTTTTTTTTAAAGGAGGTGAGCGCTTTTGGCTGCTTTGTTTTATTTATTCACACAGACAGACAGACAGAGACAGACAGACAGACAAATCAACCAACAAATGTAAAAATAAAGTTTTATAATATTATATATATATATATATATATATATATATATATATATATATATACATACACACACACACACACACACACACACACACACACACACACACACACACACACACACACACATATTACAAATTCATTAAAATAAACAGGCTGATCATACCATACAACCAGCAACAAACTCTTTCTTTTCCACACGTTTAGGAAGGTGCACCGTTCCTGGAGGTACTGCAATACCAGGTCGATGCGTGGGGCGAACGGGGCAAGCCCCTGTTTCGCCTCCCTGTTCTAAAAATCCATTTAATATCATATAAGAGGACGTATCAGATATTAAACTGATAAGAACAGATACTACACTTGATCTTAGCCAAAAGGGCCGGAGAAGAAGCGATAACCTGAAATGGGGCGCTGGCCTGGGCGCCGGCCTCGCCGGCACAGGCCTCCCCTCCGCGGAGACAGCGCCCTTCCTTCCTTCCAGCCGTACGTACGCTCACCCTTCCCTTCGTGCCACGCCCACCCCTACGTTTATACACATTCTCATTGTACAGATTGTTGCGGCCCTGCCCGGAGGCAGGAGCGCTCCAAAAAATCAATTTGACTCTTTGACGTTCCCCTCCACGGAAATCTTTAGTAAAAGGCGAAAGATTTGTGCTGGTGAATGAAGAGAACCCGAGCTATAGCCATGTAGGCTCAGGCGTCCCGCTACGCCAACCTAAAGCCTAGCTCGTTTGTTCGCGGTAACAAGGGAGGAGCCTGCGGGGCTGTGGCTTGTTGGCAACATCAGGCAGGCAGGCAGGCAGGCAGGCAGGCAGGGCTGGCAGGCTATAATGGAGAGAGAGAGAGAGAGAGGAGGGGAAAAAAACAGTAACAATCTCAAAAAAAAAAAAAAAAAAAAAAAGAACAAAAACGGAGGGAAAACTGCAAACCGCCGAAAGGGGAGTGCCTCCCGCTCGCACTGCATTTGTGACCAGCTGACAAGGCAGTGAGAGAGACAGAGACCACTCACTCCCCTTCATTCTTACTTATTCTGGTTTTTTTTAAAGGAGTGAGCGCTTTTGGCTGCTTTGTTTTATTTATTCACACAGACAGACAGACAGAGACAGACAGACAGACAAATCAACCAACAAATGTAAAAATAAAGTTTTATAATATTATATATATATATATATATATATATATATATATATATATATTATATATATATATATACATACACACACACACACACACACACACACACACACACACACACACACACACACACACACACACACAACATATTACAAATTCATTAAAATAAACAGGGCTGATCATACCATACAACCAGCAACAATACTCTTTCTTTTCCACACGTTTAGGAAGGGTGACCGTTCCTGGAGGAACTGCAATACCAGGTCGATGCGTGGGGCGAACGGGGCAAGCCCCTGTATCGCCTCCCTGTTCTAAAAATCCATTTAATATGAAGTCCTCATATAGAGGACGTTATCAGATATTAAAACTGATAAGAACAGATACTACACTTGATCTTAGCCAAAAGGCCGAGAAAGCGATAAACCTGAAATGGGCGCTGGCCTGGGCGCCGGCCTCGCCGGCACAGGCCTCCCCTCCGCGGAGACAGCGCCCTTCCTTCCTTCCAGCCCGTACGTACGCTCACCCCTTCCCTTCGTGCCACGCCCAACCCCTACGTTTATACACAATTCTCATTGTACAGATTGTTGCGGCCCTGCCCGGGAGGGCAGAGCGCTCCAAAAAATCAATTTGACTCTTTGACGTTCCCCTCCACGGAAATCTTTAGTAAAAGGCGAAAGATTTGTGCGTGAATGAAGAGAAACCCCGAGCTATAGCCATGTAGGCTCAGGCGGTCCCCGCTACGCCAACCTAAAGCCTAGCTCGTTTGTTCGCGTGGTAACAAGGGAGGAGCCCTGCGGGGCTGTGGCCCTTGTTGGCAACATCAGGCAGGCAGGCAGGCAGGCAGGCAGGCAGGGCTGGCAGGCTATAATGGAGAGAGAGAGAGAGAGAGGAGGGGAAAAAACAGTAACAATCTCAAAAAAAAAAAAAAAAAAAAAAAAAAAAAAAAAAAAGAACAAAACGGAGGGAAAACTGCAAACCGCCCGAAAGGGGAGTGGGCCTCCGCTCGCACTGCATTTGTGACCAGCTGACAAGGCAGTGAGAGAGACAGAGACCACTCACTCCCCTTCATTCTTACTTATTCTGGTTTTTTTTAAAGGAGTGAGCGCTTTTGGCTGCTTTGTTTTATTTATTCACACAGACAGACAGACAGAGACAGACAGACAGACAAATCAACCAACAAATGTAAAAATAAAGTTTTATAATATATATATATATATATATATATATATATATATATATATATATATACATACACACACACACACACACACACACACACACACACACACACACACACACACACACACACATATTACAAATTCATTAAAAATAAACAGGCTGATCATACCATACAACCAGCAACAAACTCTTTCTTTTCCACACGTTAGGAAGGTTGCACCGTTCCTGGAGGTACTGCAATACCAGGTCGATGCGTGGGTGCGAACGGGGCAAGGCCCCTGTTTCGCCTCCCTGTTCTAAAAATCCATTTAATATGAAGTCCTCATATAGAGGGACGTATCAGATATTAAACTGATAAGAACAGATTACTACACTTGATCTTAGCCAAAAGGCCGAGAAGCGATAACCTGAAATGGGCGCTGGCGCTGGGCGCCGGCCTCGCCGGCACAGGCCTCCCCTCCGCGGAGACAGCGCCCTTCCTTCCTTCCAGCCGTACGTACGCTCACCCTTCCCTTCGTGCCACGCCCACCCCTACGTTTATACACATTCTCATTGTACAAGATTGTTGCGGCCCTGCCGGAGGCAGAGCGCTCCAAAAAATCAATTTGACTCTTTGACGTTCCCCTCCACGGAAATCTTTAGTAAAAGGCGAAAGATTTGTGCGTGAAGTGGAAGAGAAACCCGAGCTATAGCCATGTAGGCTCAGGCGTCCCGCTACGCCAACCTAAAGCCTAGCTCGTTTGTTCGCGGGGTAACAAGGGAGGAGCCTGCGGGGCTGTGGCTTGTTGGCAACATCAGGCAGGCAGGCAGGCAGGCAGGCAGGCAGGGCTGGCAGGCTATAATGGAGAGAGAGAGAGAGAGAGGAGGGGAAAAAAACAGTAACAATCTCAAAAAAAAAAAAAAAAAAAAAAAAAAAAAAAGAACAAAAACGGAGGGGAAAACTGCAAACACCGCCGAAAGGGGAGTGGCCTCCGCTCGCACTGCATTTGTGACCAGCTGACAAGGCAGTGAGAGAGACAGAGACCACTCACTCCCCTTCATTCTTACTTATTCTGGTTTTATTAAAGGATGGAGTGAGCGCGCTTTTGGCTGCTTTGTTTTATTTATTCACACAGACAGACAGACAGAGACAGACAGACAGACAAATCAACCAACAAATGTAAAAATAAAGTTTTATAATATTATATATATATATATATATATATATATATATTATATATATTATATATACATACACACACACACACACACACACACACACACACACACACACACACACACACACACACACACATATTACAAATTCATTAAAATAAACAGGCTGATCATACATACAACCAGCAACAAAACTCT